>NC_062190.1:4663769-4778769 GCF_912470025.1 Vespa velutina | reverse complement strand
CACTATTCCACCGACTTACGATTTCCTACGAGGAAAGTGCCTAGAGTCGTAATCCGCGAAGCGTTTAGCTGTATTTCTCTGCAAAAGCTCGCGACACCGTGAAGTTAAGGAGACGACGAGTACGAGTCGAAAGAGATAGAAAGAGAAAGAGAGAAAGATAGAGAAAGAGAGAAAGAGAGAGAGAGAGAAAAGTAGAAGGATGAAGCAAGGCGTGCTTGCGCGAAATAAGCTCGTCGTCAAGGGGATGGAAAGAGATCCCAGAGTACAAGTAAGAGTGAGAGACAAAGAATGAGAGAAACTAGTCGAATTCTCTCGTTGCTGCTCCCTTTATCGTACTCGACTCTTTTCCTATCGTTCTGTCTTTTTCTCATACACACGTTCAAGGAAAGTATGAGAAAGTTGCACGAAAGGAGTCTTAACCTCTCCCTCTCCCTCTCTCGGCCCTCCCCCCTCACTTTTACCCATCACCTCTTCCTCTTCTTTTAGACGCTCGCGAAAAAAGAAAAGAAAATGAGAATCTACTTGCTTGCTCCCTCAGACGTTCCAGATTTCTTATCTCGCACGCTTCACGATCGTCGTCGTTGCGAGCTCTCTTCTAGCTCTCTCTCCTTCTCTCTTTCCTTTGTTTGTCATGCGTAGCACGTACCTCGTATAAGAATCAAAAGCAACGCGACGAAAGGGAGAAACTCTCTTTCACACTCTCTCCCTCTCTCTCTCTCTCTCTCTTTCTCTCGGAAATAACAAAAGTAAAACTTTCTAATTTGATTAATATTTTCTAATTTGAATTAATCGAAGAAAACTTTAGGAACATTTGAAATATTAAGTTATAAATTTTAATAAACACTTTTGAAATATATCGCGGAGCTTACTTGATGTAGGAGCGAAAACAAGTTAATCGTTAATGAATGAATGATGAATAATGTTAATTATACTCGGATCTTGTTTTAGAAATCACTCGAGAGAAGGAAGATCCAGAACAAGATCGAACTGTTCGCTCAGTTGAATGCCTTCGGAAACCGTACAACGTATGGCATACTTCGAGTCTCTCTCGGTGGTAGAACATGTCGTCGCTTAATGGTATCGGAGTGAAATTAACGCGAACGTCGTCGCTAATTCCGGCAAAACGCAGCCGCGGGCCGAGAATAGCGTACGGCAATGAAACAGCCATTGCATCGCGTATATAATTTATGCGCCATGTATGGGCGGAACACCGTAGTTGTGTAGTTACGTGTCCGTTTTCACACATATAAAGCAAAGAGATATATACATATATACATACATAATATATTTATACATGTACGCATCATCGTTTCGTGTTATTTGAGCGACGCATTTCCCTCGATCAATCCGTGCTACTAACAGAGAAATAGAAAAAGAGAAATACTACATTATTTTTCAAACGAGGTTAACATCTTAATTATCCATTCTCATAATTGTCATTCTCTTAATTAACGTTTGTACTATCATCTACTCATAATGCTAGTTACTTTATCATTCTCTTTGTCATTCAGATGATCTTCAGCATCGATAAAACCACCATTGAAAAGGAGGAACGAAAAAGATTTCTTAAGAACCATTTACTTTCTCTCATTGCTTCGAGATAGATAAGAAAAGGGACTTCTCTCCTTCTTCTTATCGGAACAAACAAACGTCCAATGAAATGGCGGAAAGAGAATGTTGCTGTCTACTTGCATAGTTTACTTCGACGATCTTCGTGAAACGCGATTGGCAAAAATTACTTCAATGTAATGTCTACCATTCGAAGATTTTGAATTCAAATCGACTGCGTAAAAGTTCGTCGGAATATTTCTTTTCTATCTTTCTTTCTTTCTTTCTCTCTCTCTCTCTCTCTGCTTCTTTTCTGCTCTTCCTGTTCATTCTTTCTTTCTTTCTTTCTCTTTAGAAACGTTTTACGATGCAAGTAATGCGAGAAACGCGCCGGTATCAACGTTTGAAGTCCGCCGAAGAAACCCCCTGCACTTCTCTCCCCTAATCCCTTCTCAGTTACTAGGGAACTTCGTTCGATGAAGCTTCTGATAGAAATCGACGTAGCGTGCCGCTACGACAACGACTACGACGACGACAACGAAGAACGACCAGAGAAAGAGGAGAACGATAAAGACACGCCATTTGTGATAATCAACCGAGACGTACTTAACTGTATGAAAAAAAAAAAAGAAAAGAAAAGAAAAGAAAAATAAAAGAAATAAACTTGTATAAGGAAAACGAAGAACCAGCTCGTCGGATCGCATCGGACCTGGTTTTGTTTTCTTTGTATACATAAAGACTCGCCTTTAAAGAGATGAAAATGTGCGAAGAAGAAGAAAAATAAAGAGACAGCAAGAAGAGGAAGAGAGAGAGAGAGAGAGAGAGAGAGAAAGAGAGAAAAAGAGAAAGTCCCATAGTGGGGGAAAAAAACATACATGCTCCATGCTTTTCACACTTTTATCATGTTTACACGCTACAGTTAACCAACGGCTACGTTTTAAACACGAAAAGAATAAATTTTCTCTCTCGCCTCTTCTACGATTTTCCATGGTATCGAAAAGCGCTCGGTTAAATGCACTCGCTTTCAAATATTAAGCGTTGCTCATATCGCACGATAAATTCGTGCGTTCGACGCGTTAAAATTTTCGGCTTAAATCAAGCTCATGTTTCGCATTCAGCTGACCGTTGAATGATTTGCTAGCTAGCTAGCTAGCTTACTACGAAACTCGCACAAAGCGATCGTACGATGAACGGAACTGATTAATATAATTCAAATACTATATTGAAAGAATATTCGATATTACGATTGTCAAAAGATAGATCGTAATACACAGAAATACGTAGAGATATGTTCGTTCGCTTAACAAATTAATCCATCACGATCGGATCACAATGAAAATCTCCGCGTCAGCGAGCCATCGAATTCGGACTGCATACACGTTTACGAGGATTCGCGTGGTTCCGACACGTGTCGTTCGCAGCGACCGACGACGGATGTCAGTAACACGTGTCATCGTCAAAGTAAAAAAAAAAAAAAAAAAAAAAAAAAAAAAAAAAAAAGAGGTAAAAGAAGGACGAAAAAAGAAAGAGAGAGGGAGAGAGAGAGAGAGAGGAAAAGAGATAGAAACGAGCTCACGTCTTCTATCGTGACAACTTGGACTTCGTCGCAATGAAAGCTTTTCCGGAAGTGCATATCGCAAGGCGGGGCTCGTCATGATGGTCTCGATGACAGGCAAAAGATTTGAGATTCATCATGCATCATGAACTTTCTTATTGAGGCCGTCCATTTGTGTTAACATAACGAGAGATACCAAAGTGTATATACGTGAATGTATGTATATATGTGTGTATGCATGTATATAGGTAGATATGTATTACATAGAAAAAGTTTTTACTAACTTGACTCTCGTACAAAAAAAAAAAAAAAAAAAAAAAAAAAAAAAAAAAAAAAAAATAGATTGGTCGTGTTGGAAGTTGGTTAAAATAAAAAGAGGAAGGGGGAGGGGTAAAGAGAGGAGGGGGAAGAAGAAAAAAAAGCGATCGAGAAAAAACTCGAGAGAAAAATCGCGCGATCGACAAACCGCGAAAACGGAAGTCGAACGAACGAGAACAAATCGTTCCGGCGATTTTAACGAGCAAACTACCGATCGTTTTCCAACCAACGTACCGACTTATAATACACTTTTCCAAGCTCGTAACTCCAATATGGATGGGAACGATTCTTTCGTGGATTATATCTCGACAGTGTACAACACCACTCGTTTCCCATCTTTTTTCCGCTTGGTTCTTTACTTTCGCGAAAGATAGATAGATATATATATAGAAAGAGAGAGAGAAATAGAAATAGAAAGAAAGAGAGAGAGAGAGAGAGAAAGAGAAAGAGAAGGAGAAAGAGAAAAAGAGAGAAAGAAAGAGAGAGAGAGAGAGAAAGTACTTGAGCTAAGCAAAAGTTTGGCGTTACGTCGCCTTATAAATCACGGCCCGAACTTTCTTAGGAAGCAACTGGCTTTAACTTACTCTCCCTTTTTTCTTCTGCTCTCTATCGTTCTCTCTCTCTCTCTCTCTCTCTCTCTTTGTTTCTAGCATCTCTAGCTCTCTACGAAAGTAACAACCCAATTTATGCAGATTGCGGACGTCGTATCGGAACCGCGCGCGAATTCGAGCCAACGCACAAATTGGCACTTCGACGAGGAACGCCCGAAGCTATGAAATATTCAGGGCTCGGCTCTAAGGATAGCCATAATATTCTCTCTCTCCGCTATGATTTTACGTTCGACATATAAATTCTTAAAGTTCTTCAAGTTTCACCGAAAGGAAGAAAGAGAGAGAGAGAGAGAGAGAGAGAGAGAGAGAGAGAGAGAGAGAGAGTGAGAGAGAGAGAGAGGGGTAAAAAAGAAAAGGATAGAAATACGGAAGATGTTCTCTAGGAATAATAATTATTTCGAGACCCTTTTCTAAAACACATACCAGAAATCCATTCCTATTGCTATTAATTTGAAAAAAAATACACGGCTATCCTCAATCATAATTCCAAATCCACGTCGAGTTTGAAGAGTAGAGACGCGTGCGTTAAAATAGGCATACGGAAGACTCGTCAGGTGGTAAGCAGATGTGCATAACGCATCTGCATACTCGCGCATAATCATTCTTTTTATCGGTTCCCGTAACTTCAGACAGACACTTATTTCTGGCGAAAATCTCGGTCTCGATTCAATGAAATATGTAGGTATGTCAGACTTCCTTATTCAATTTCTTATCCCCTTTCGGTATTGCGTCATGCGAGCGTGTCGCTCCTTTCTAAGCTTATAAGCGCATTGCGTACGTCAAATTTAAATGACTCTCGTCTTCGTACTTTGATCTACCTGACGTAGAAAAGAGAGAGAAAAAGAGAGAGAGAGAGAGAGAGAGAGAGAGAGAGAGAAAGAGAAAGAGAGAGAGAAGAATGATCGATCTTCCATCCGGATTCATTCGACCCCAAGCATCGTAAACGTCGATTCGTTCGTTCGACATTGAGTACGGGCTTTAACGTTCGAGTAGACTTCCAAAAAAGGAAAGAAAAAAAAAAAAAAAGAAACGGCAAAAGAGTGAAAAAAGAAAAAAGAAAAGACACGAAAGTTCTCTAGTCGGGCGCCTAGCGCGTACATCCTCATTTAAATGAAATAAATCTTGTTACGAGTAATTTTCGTCCGGCCGACGGGTTCGAGACGGTAAAGAGACGAGATGGAAAGGCCTTTTAAGCTCCGTGTCGGAGTGATGCGAGACAAATGAATTTCGTTCCATCACCCCAAGAAGACTCCTTTTCTCCCTTCCTCCCCATTCTTCCAAAGCCCACCGTACTACCTACTCCTTCTCATCACTGAGCTCACATTATTGCAACAATGAGTATGTAACGCACGTTTTCTCCTGTCTACTTTTCTACGCAACGCGATATGAATGCGATTTGAACGATGCAATACGTTCCAATTTCATCATTCACGTGTCGATGTTTATGACGAAGAGAAAAAAAAGAAAGAAAGAAAGAAAAAAAAATAAAATAAACGCGGGAAAAAAAAAGAATCGTTTAAATAATTCTTTTACAGGCAGAACAAACAAATTATTTTTCATAATGGCTTTCCTTATGTTCGTTTTTTATTTTTACCTATTCTTTTTTTTTTTTTTTTTTTTTTTTTTTTTCTTTATTCGTACATTTTACGTCATTAAAAGCGGCAAACTGTCGCGATACATACGAAGGTAGAAAAGAGATATGACAGAGGCAATAGCTGGGCGCGTTTAAACGATAACACCATGTAATATTTTCAGAATATGGCCCTCGATATTTCATAGAAGCTGCTTCGTTAACGTTTTATTACACTTTTTTGCACGTTCTATACTCTCTCTCTCTCTCTCTCTCCCTCTCTCTTTCTCTCTCTCTCTCTCTCTCTCTCTCTCTCTCTCTCTCTCTCTTATTAGCGTGCCTCGACTCAGCTCAAGTAATTAAATAATACCATAGGATCGATCGGCTTTTACAAAAATGCGGTCACGCCACGGAGACCGATAAGTCTGTCATCCTTATTTGTGGGATTTAATCTCGATAAGCAAGATTTAATTAATGATATGACAATAACGATGCGGCATTCTCGGTTTTTACTCTTTCTCTTTCTCTTTCTCTTTCTCTCTGTCTCTCTCTCTCTCTCTCTCTCTCTCTCTCTCTCTCTCTTTCTCTTTTTCTGTCTGTCTTTCTTTCTTTCTTTCATTCATCGGCGTCGTTATTATCGTCGTCCACGAGTCGATACGCGAAAGAATTCAACCAAGAGCCGACCAGTCAATCGTTCGATGGCGTTTTGCGGTGGAATTAAACGATCGTTCGCTTAATTAATTACACGAAAGAGGCTACAACTTTTATTCGTTTTCTTATTACGTTCCAACGCTAAAAGTGTATCCACAATAAAAGAAACAGGAGTAAAAGGCAACACGTGAGAGAGAATTTTTTGTACATATACACAACACACATACGAACACTGAGTATCGAGTAGTTCGATGTCAAAAAGCAATCAACGAAGAGGATCGTAAAAGTTCGTATGCACTCTTGTTATACCTTTCTCTTTCTTTCATTCTTCTACCTTTTCCTTCCTACTCAATCTTAATCTTCTCTCTCTCTCTCTTTCGCTATCTCTTTCTTTTTCTTTCTTTTCTTCTTGCATCTCGATCGTGATGGTATTTTATATCCCACATTATCCGATTCGTCGTCTCGTTCCTCGTCTTCTTGAATCCCTCTGGCTACTATATACTACCTTTTCGTGATAGAAAGAGAGAGAGAAAGAAAGAAAGAAAGAGAGAGAGAGAGACGAAGGTCGGGCAGGTTTCTGTCTTGAGGAGCAAACGGTTTTTACTTCCTTATTTCGTTTTGTACTTGCTCATTTCGTCGCGTTTCAGGACCGTAGCTACGTCGTCACGAAGGCAACGAAGAAGCCTCCGAGCGTTTTATCAAACATCCCGATGTTTTATCTTTACGCGCTTCTTTTTATGTCTGCGACACTTTCCATGTAGCCGTTTCATTACGTCTTCGAGTAACGACGAGGACGAGAACGAGTACGATGACGTGATGAAAGGGAGAAAGAGTAAGAAAGACAGAGAATAAATATATTCTTTAAAACGAAAGCTCAATGGATCGAAGGAGAAGCGCGTGCTACGATAACAACGTGTTTTATTTATCAAAAACGAAGTATAAGTTAAGAGCATCCGCTTAGGAGAAGACTTGGACGCTTTCGCTAAACGATAAAGAATTCTTTGTCGATGAACGTAACGCGACAACGACAACGACAACAACGACGACGATAAAGATAGATAGATAGATAGATAAATACGGACTAAGGGCAAGCGAAAGAAAAAGAGAGATAGAGAGAAAAAGAGAAAGAGAAAGAGACACAAGAGGACTCGTCTTTAAATTGATCCAAATTGACGAAGCTGCCCTAGAATGTAATCGGCTCGAATAGTCACTTTAAAAAGTGTTGCGAGAGTTCTCTCTCATCCGCGATAGAAGGAGAAAGAGTAGAAGAGTCCATTTGCACTTCCTCTTTCTTCTTCTTCATCTTCCTTTACTTCCCCCTCCCATTACCCTTCCTGCTCTTGTTAAGGATGCCATCAGAGATTCCATTCTTTTAGGCAATGTACTTCTTACGATCGAATGTAAACATCTAAACGCTCTACCAACGAGTACAGAAAACGTGAAAGAAAAAGATGGAAAGGGATTTCGAAGTATTTCGAAAAGCGGTCCTCCTTCTTCTTCCTTCATTTCTTTCCATCTCTTTTCTCTTTTTCTTTCTAAAAAGGGTCGCGAAAGAACCCTCTTCAAGTTCCTACATTCTTTTACGATGACAAAGTGGATCGATCTCGTCAGTGTCTATACCCTTTCGCTTCCACTCGTCATGGGACTCGATTTCGTCAAGGCCCAGTTTCGCATTTAAGAAACTCCTGAAACTTTTCACTCTGCAGTTCGCGAGTATACAAGCTCTTTCTCTCTCTCTCTTTCTCTCTCTTTCTTTTTTTCCATCTTTCTTTTCTTTCACCCGAATTTTGTACGATAAGATACTTTTTCGAGACCCCCTTTTGCGAATCTTACTTTCAAGAGAAATACTAGGATTCGTTCCATATTCAACTATATTCCACGAAAGAATAAGAAGATGAAATGTACAACGCGAAACAATGTCGTTCTTTTTAGAACAACCATACCAACGTACATACCAAAGTTAATACTAAGTTTCTTTGTTCTTTGTCAGACATTTTTCGTAAATTACCAAAATATTCGTTGATATAAATCAAACGTTTATTAGGATAATTTTTACGATGAAATATAATAGATACGAAAATATCTATTATATTTCACTTATATTATACTTAAAAAAGTATAATACTAACGATCGCGTTGTCAACATCTAGAGAAAGTTCTTACGTTATCCTTCGATAGGAAAATATTACCATGTGCCGAGTTTATCGTTCGTTCCGCGATCGATTCTATTTCCCAAGTCTCGATGACTCCACCCTCTGTACATCTACGACGGATAGAAAGTCGACAAACCCAAGCAATCGTGATAAAGTAAGCCATACGCATAAAATAGAACGTTGAAAGCTCGCTTGTCATTCGAAAGAAATAAATTAATCGAAGAAAGAAAACGGTGAGATAGAAAGTAGTCGAGAAAACGATGAAAAATATTCTAATTTCTAATATCACTTTCTTTTTTCGAAAGATTTTTCAAAATTAGATTCTTATTTAATTTAAATTCGTTATAAAAATAAAAAAAAAAAAGAAGAAAATCATTTTATCGATCGTCAGATATCTAACGACGATGAAAACGCAATGTTCTCTTTGGTAAGGGAATATCGAGTACATCGAAGTCTCTTTTAGTGGTACGCGTGCCCTTTTGATCTCAAAAGGGAACGAAGGATGAACAGAGAGAGCGAGAGAGAGAGAGAGAGAGAGAGAGAGAGAGAGAGAGAGAGAGAGAGAGAGAGAGAGATAGAGAGAGATGGTTTTAACGCACGTCAGAATCCCAGTCGCTTTTTGAGACCGGAAGGACCCTGCTAGCTGTGGTACGCCTGTCAAAGTTCTATCGGCGGATAATCTCCGAGAGCAGAAACGCCAGACCTCCGTTTTATCCGCGTGCCGAGAAACTCGCGTAATGCCATGGCACGTTCATCAAAAGCCTTTTCCTCCTCGTCGGAGTCGAGTCTCATGGACGCTTCAAAATTTCTCGCTTCGATAGAGTCTCTCTCTCTCTCTCTCTCTTTCTCTCTCTCTTTCTCTCTCTCTTTCTCTCTCTGACTCTCTCTGACTCTCTCTCCCGATTAGAGAATTCATTGACCTTTCTATCCAACTATTTTGAATTTTTTTCTATTCGCCGTTTCATAACGGTATATCTATTTTATAGAAATCGATGAAGGAAACATTTTAATCGACTTTTTTCTTATCATTATTATCGTTTTTTATATATATATATATATTCTTTTTCTCATTCTTTCTTTTTAATCGAACAGAATCTAACTAATTCCGTTGAATTTTTTCTGAGTTTATACCTCTATTCGAGGTATAGTAATCGAAATAAGAAATGTTTCATTGGTATCATTCGATCTTCAAAAATCTACAAAGAAATTCAAGGAATTTTACTTCATGAAGAGAAATATTCGATATTACGCATTACATGTTGGACGATGGAAGTGAACGATAATGGAAGTAAGTACTTCTTAAAAGCGGACAATTCGACCGGTTTAAACGAATCAGCTTATTTCCGAATGCGATTATTACACGAAAATGAGCCGTAAATCACGCGAGTGGTATTGCACGTAAAGCTTATTTTCGCATAACCGGTCGACTACTGCTTCGCAAAACAAACGGGCTCATACCGACTAATTCAACTTGAATGAGCAATAACGTAATAATAATCGATTAAATCGCATTACGTTAAAGCATGATTAAAATAAATTTTATGAACATCGATAATTGCTACGATAATGTAAAATCGATAGTTGGAAAGCTTTTCAAAAATTTCCTGAGTCTCGATAAGAAAAAGAAAAAAAAAATAATAAATAAAGAGAAATAAAAATAATAGAAAAAAAAAAAAAAAAGGAAAGGATCATGATTGATGTTAGCGAAAGCCGTATGTCCCTCTTAAAACTTTTACGTGCGATCATTTATTCATAATGTAATTCGATTTTCTCATAAGACGTCAATGGCACGATCTACTTATAAGACGGATCGCACCAAAATTAATTTCCTTGAGTCGACTACTCCTAATCGAATTTCTTTACGTCACGGTGCACATCTACATGACCATAAGCGTTTCAAACGATTCAAACTATCGACGAAAGACGACAATTACTTTCCTGTTAAAACGATCTTGTGAACAATATGTCTATGACCCACAACCTTTGACGCCACGTGTCACATAAGCACGAGGAACGTTCGACGATGAAGAACAAGAAAAGAATAAAAGAAAAAAAAAAAAAAATAAACATGATCTACTTCCGACGCTAAGCGAATATACGTACATAAGCGGATAAAGTTCAATCACTTTTTTCCACGGGAGAAAAATATTCGTGTCGGTCGGTCATGAACGATTAATAAACAAAAAAACAATAAAAAAATACTTTCAAAATTCAATAAAACGTATACACAGATGAATGATACAAAGACAAAAAAAAATGTGAGCGTGTGTACTCACCACGTGCTTGCCACTTCAAAATTTTCTATCTTCTCTTCGTAAGAAGACGATAAGGGAAATTCTGTCGAGCACGAGATTGATTATAAATGATAACAGAGAGAAAACATCAAAAGGAAATTATCACTGTCCATGGAAGATGAGAATTCTCTTGCTCTTGTAATACGTACAGTACAGATCGAGAAAAAAAAACTGCGCGCTTTAAAACACGATTTATTTACGCGTTTTTAAGAAGGTATACGATACTGATACTAATACTAATACTAATACTAATAATAATAATAATAATGACGATAATGACAATAACAATGCTAACAGATCACTAATGTTGAATGATATTTAAGAATTTATGGAGGAATAAAAGAAAACATGAAAAAACCTGTTCTATAATAATATTTATAATAATTATCGATAAAATGTAATGAAGGATAAAACGAACGGTGTGGCGTGTATCGTAACAAAAAATTGACCGCGTTATCTATCGGTCGAGTAGTCGCGCTCTGCTAGCGTGCACAACCGTCCGGCTCGAGGTCTCGCACTCAACTGGTCTCCGCTCGTTCGCGCGGATTTCTTGAGCGACCAATCGGATTCGAGACTGCGCGGCGCGGCGCGCCGACGACGCCGGCGAACATTTTCTATCTCTATCTTTCTCTCTCGTAGCGGCGGCAAGCGAGTTATACCTCGTGTGCACCGCACCTTAGCTTTAACCCCTCGACGCAGGAAAAGAGAAGAGGAGGAGGGGGGTACCACCCTTCGTTGCTTCTCCCTTAGGCCCTTCCTCTTTATTTCTCTCTCTTTTTCTCTTTCTTTTTCTGTTTGTTCTTTTTTTCTCCCTTTCTCTCTCTCTCTCTCTCACTCCCTCTCTTTCTCTCTTTCTTTCTCTCTCTATCGTCCATTCTCCATCTTTCTTTCACATTCATTCTTTCTCTCTCTCTCTCATTCTCTCTCTCTTTCTCTCTCTTGTTCCTTCTCCACTTTTCTTTCTCCTCCATTTGCTATCTCTCTCCTTCGTTAGTTCACTCTTTTTCTCTCTTTCTATCTTCCTCCAGAGCACGACCGTGTTCCCTCTTTTTACTCGCCCTCATCGTGTTCCTCTTCCTCGCCCTTATTTCCCCCCTTTATTCATGGAAATATAAGGGTCGTTGGCATCATGCGTGTATGCGTGACGCTCAAGCGTACCGTGTTCAAACTCAGGTGCGAATTTCGAGACGAATTCTCGTGATAATTCGCTCGCGAAACTCTCACTCTCTCTCTCTCTCTCTCTCTCTCTCTCTCTCTCTCTCTCTCTCTCTCTCTTTCTCTTTCTCTTCCTTTTTTCTATTTCTCTTGTATAGTCGTAAAGATTAGGGCACGAGTTTCGAAAGGCCAACGAAGAGCAACGGGACTCTTAGCCGTTTGTCGAACAAACGGCCCTTTCCTCGAGGATGTGTTATTGAGTCTTCTCAAGTGGAATTCACTGGAGAAGTTTCAAATACACCGTATATATCCACTCGACCCTCGAATAATATACCTATATCCATATATATATGTATATATATATATATATTTATATGTTGATTTTTTCCCAGTGGGAGAAGATCCGAAGCGAGCGGTCTTATAGCCTTTCATGAGTCGTTAAGTACCATCGAGGATATCGATGATGCATCTGCCTGTCTTCGGCAATAGGATCGGCATATCCGACAGCCCGACTTTCGCGTGGCTTAAACAAGAAAAAAGAACAAATTAAAAAAAAATCTGTCCATGTGCTCGCTATCGAATTAAAAATATAAAAGTAGAACTTTAGGACGACAACAGACCTACAGTAACAGCAGTTTCTCGTCTGCTCGTAATCGTGCTCGCTGCTCCGAACGGACGTCGATTTAAAAGGCAAACGAGATCACACGATCGAGCACAACCCCCACACGGCAAGCATATAGCGAGTAACGAAGCTTTTGTTCGAAAAATTCTTTTGGACCCTAGAGAGGAAAAAAAGCTAGGAAAAGAGAGAGAGAGAGAGAGAGAGAGAGAGAGTGAGTGAGAGAGAGTGAGAAAATAAGTGTTGTCACCCTATTTATGTCGGACTTCGATCGCCGATCCACGCATCACTCTTTCCTCTTTCTAGGGTTCTTTCCCTTTTTATTTCTCTCTTTCTCTTTTTCTTCGTCTCTCTATCTTTCTCGATAATTCCAACGAGGGCTCGACATAATGCTTTTTTCCGGCCCTTCCTTTAGTACAGTACGACAGGCCATGTAGCATCAGTACGTATCTTCCTCTCTCTCTCTCTCTCTCTCTCTCTCTCTCTCTCTCTCTTTCTTTCTCTTTCTTTCTTTCCCTATCTTTTCATTTTCTTCTTCTTTTTCTCTTACGCCCCCGAGTGATGCGAATTTTTCCCCGAAACGACGCGCCGTTCAAGCACACGAATCCAGCCGGTGGTAACCCCAAGGCGCACTCTTGTGAATTATCCGAGTACCTTAGGTAACTCCGTCGGGAATCGTTTTGCATAATGTTAAGAAAATACCGTGAAAGCCTCGAATATATGTATATATACATAGTTATGTATGTTAGGTATCTATGTATTCTCCTACGAATACACCGTACTCTCCTTCCCACCGATATTACATCGCGTTACGACATTGTCGACAATGATCGCGTTTCTATAGCGTACTTCTTCTTATTACACCCCCCCTCCTCTCTCTCTCTCTCTCTCTCTATTTATATCCCTGGCGAATTCTACTTCGTAATTTCACTTAAAGACGTTCTAGCGCCTCGAGAGTGTCGAAAGAAGAGTTCCTCTGTGAGTCCTAGTCTCTTAACAAGTTCCGAAGTCAAAAAAAGAATGAAGGAAATGAGAAAGAAGATATCGATTCGAAGAGAGAAGTGTTTATAGAACTCGATGCGACTTCGTAAATCGTTTTTGAAAAGCTATTCTTTGTTCATTGAAAAAGGTACAAAAGAGAGAGAGAGAAAGATAAAGAGATAGAGAGATAGAGAGATAGAGAAATAGAGAGAGAGAGAGAGAGAGAGAGGGAAAGAGAGGAAGAGAGAGAGAGAGAGAAAAAACATACGGATTCTGGAAGAGTCAGGAGAAACTAAGAGGACGAGGGAAACCCTTGGAAGCGACGCTATTAGTTCCGGTACGTCGTAAAACCTCGACATACCATGCTGAGGTTTCTTTGTGGCCATTTTCACCAAGAAAATCCTTCAGCATGTTTTCCCTTATATACTAATCTTTTAAAAGGGACTACTTAACGAGCGAACGATTAATGTTATCCGATACTCTTACTTCTTAAAATACACTATTAGATATATCTAATATCTATCGCATCGCGTCGCATCAATTTTTCTTTTATTTTTGTCGAATTCTCTCTAAGGGAAACAAGGCGAACAGCCACCCTTATCGGATCTGCGAAATAGAGTTTAAGATTAGATTCAGACCGGTAGCGACCGTTGGTCCTTGCGTAAGGACTTTTTAATGCATTCGGCGTTAAGAACTCGATTCAAACTCCATAAACGAGTTACGAGAAGTTGTTCTCTCTCTTTCTATCTTTCCTCGTCGCACGCGCACAAGCCGCAACCTCTTTAAACCGCCTCTCTCGCCTTATCGGTCGATCTCGCCCGCTCGTCGTTCTGCCGTTTTCGTCCTTCGTCTTTTCTCTCTCTCTCTCTCTTTCTCTCTCTCTCTCTCTCTCTTTCTTTCTTTTTCTCTTTCTTTGTGGACCAGAAAAAGGGCAACCGGAAGCCATTGAAGATTCACCGTCCATCCAACGAAGGTCTTCTTGTTTTGTAAACAGCTCGCGAATCAGTTACTCTTTTTATTTTTCGTATTCTCTTTCCTACTTGTCTCTCTTTATACGGCTTTTCTCGCGGAAGATCGAGATCCTCGAAATTTAAAAAACCACCCTTATGTTATTTCTCTTCTCTTTCTCATTCTCTTTCTCTCTCTCTCTCTCTCAATCCTGTGATTCAAAGATTTACAGTGAAAAATGATCCCTGTCTTGCGATTCTTACAATAATAAATTAAAGACTAATAAGACGAACGCAAAAGGTTAAAAAAAAATGAGTATAAATTGTATAAAGAGACTAGTCAATGATTCTACTTCTCCTTCGTTTGCCTTTCTCTTCGTTTAACAAATAAAGAAATACATTTGTAACTTTTTGAGAAAAATCGTTCGTTGAGAAATTCAGTTATAGTGCAACTATTCTTTTTCGCAAAGTATCGATATTATCGATGTTCTCGTGAATTAGATGTGTCCGTTTGTTATGACTGATTGAAAACACGAGTATATGAAAAAGCTCGTCTTCACGATTCGTATTTGTCTAATGTAGTACGCGTTTCTAATTACTTTTCTGTCCACGCGTATTCTGATTTACGGTCCATTAATATTAATGCTCCGCCTAGGAAGTGGTCGCTTGAAAAGCATTTGACGTGGTATAACGTTTACGATCCATTTCCATGACGGTCCATTTGCCGGCTATAGAGATATGTGAACGCATCGATCGTAATACGTCTATCCGATGAATGAGTAATAACTGAAAATTCGTCGGCAGCTGTCGAACCAGCGTGTCGTTTTGCTCGCAGACAGACGACAGAGTTAGTACGAGAAAGAAAATAAATCAAATATAAATAAAATGAAGAAGATGAAGAAAAAGAGTTAAAGGATAATCTGTCATAACTGCCGCGAGCACTAGAAAATTTCATGTTGGACGTATATATATATATATGTAAATATGTATATAGGAGAAATATGTGATACGTGCCGTAGATGGCATTTTTCAAAAATTCAAGTCTGATTCTAGAATAGTTCGATGCATTCCAATAGACGTTTACAAAGAGCTCGTTTTCCACAAAACATCTACAAATAAAGTTTTGCCGGACGATTTTAAAACAGAAGCTGGACCTCATCTATCGAAGCGTGTTCGCGAGATAAACGTAAAAGGAAAAGAAAAAAAGAATTCAGAGGAAGTAGTAGTAGTAGTAGTAGTAGTAGTAGTAGTAGAAGAAGAAGAAGAAGAAGAAGAAAAGAGATCAGCGTTGCGAATCAAACGAAAAAAAGACGCGAAGATAGATAGGGAAAGAGAAAGAAAGATAGAGAGAGAGAAAGAGGAAACGAATCGTTTTCGTTGTTTTGCGTCGTAAAACGTGGCGAGTGGCTCATTTGTACTACTCCTCGGTAACGAAGAAAAAACAGGAATCCGATTTGGCGCGAGAGCTCGGTCGCGTCGCATTTAAGGTTAAAAAGCTCGTTGAATCCTCATATAACGGAAATTCTATTTAAGCTCTCCATTCGCTCTAACAAACCGCACCCATATTAAATTCCACTGCTTCCTTCCTTTTCCTTTTTTATCTCATTTACTCTCAATACATATATATATGTATATATATATATATATTTATTTATTTATTTTTTTATTTTTACAGCATCAGAATTTTTGGAACGCTTTTAGGAAAGCTTTCGATCGGGTAACCTTCGTGTCCTGCCAATTGCTAGCTTTTTCCCGTAAAACGCTTCGATCGCGTTTAATTCATTTCAAAAGTGAAAAAGAGAAAGAGAGAAAGAGAGAAAGAGAGAAAGAGAAGGAGAGGGAGAGAGAAAGAGAGAGAGAGAAAGAGAGAGAGAGAAAGAGAGAGAGAGAGAGAGAGAGAGAGCTGGAAATAGCTCCGATCCACTTACAGCTCGTAATATATTTTACATCGCTTTTATAACTACGAGTTAATGACGCTTTTACCAAATGAAATAGTGCTCTGACTCTGACACGGTATATTGGAGAATTTCGTATGATCCCTTCGAGCCTGTTATAATCTCATGACGACTGAGAGGTCATCGAAAAGAAGCAAAATGATGATCCAGAATAAAAGAAGAAGTATAAGAAGAAGAAGAAGAAGAAGAAAGAAAGAAAAAGAAGACTAGAACGGATGTCCTTGAAAGAAAGTGCACAAAAGACGTTTGCTCTCGCGTTTTCTTCTGGTGCTCATAAGAAGTCGCGAGTTCGCGGTATCCCTCACTCGTTGCCGGATGTCACGATTCTTTTGGCGAAACGTAGAACGTCCCATTGATATAACGAACGTGACCGGCGCACCTTCGATGCTATTACTTGCGTCTCGAAAAAAAGGTACGAGTGCCATACGTTCCTATCCGACGCGCCACGATAAATCGGAATTAAGGCGGAATTACGATCGTATCGAGTTCACAGTAGCAACTCTGTGCGTGCTCCAGCAAACTGTACGGGACTTAAGCCTCCTTCTGGCACCATCTGGACCGACCGGTCGAGCTATGTTCGACCTATTCGAAGAGATGTCTGTTCTTTCTTTCTTTCTTTCTCTCTCTCTCTCTCTCTCTCTCTCTCTCTCTCTCTCGCGTGCGCACGCACACATTCTTTTTGTCTTTTTCCTGGTCTATATCGATGATAATTGCACAAACCAGAACAGCTTTTTGCTCTTCATTCTTAGTTCTCTCTTTCTCTCATTTCACCAAAGACTTCCGACCATACACCATCCATCGTTTCATCCTATCTATAGATGATCACTCCAGACTGCGTGGCTCCCGTCAAGGCCGATAGCCTCCAATCTAAAGAACAGCACAATTGCGTGAATATACTTTTCTTCTTTTACTTCCGTCTAACTTAAAAGCAATGCGAACATTCGAAATCGATGAAACGCGTTATGAAGGGTGCGATGTGCGTGGCGTTGAAATCTGGTATTAGCGAAGAATCGACTTACAAGAGACGTCTATCAAAACTTTCGCACGCTTCTTATTTCAGAATACAGAGACTACATAAATATAAGTAATGTATGTGTATGTATATATGTATATATATATATATATATATATATATATATATATATATATTTGTATACATACATGTATACACTTATATATGAACGTATCATCCACAGCATTTTGTATCTATCAAACGTATACGACGTACACATTCGAAACGTCTACGGTGGCGCTTATGCTAATTTTCAGGCTTTTATAATCACGCAAAGGGTTCCTGCCACGCGAATTGTTCGAACGAATTCTCATGTCAGCGTCTCGTCAGAGCGTCACGCCGGATTAAAATCCGGTTTCCGATTCACGCCGGCCTGTCAATGAGGATAATAATGTTCCTACTACGCGTGCATATGCGAAGGCTTTTGTTAGCGAGAATGCACGTCGATTCAAATCCTCCTTGACAAAGAAACACGGTTTGCGCGCCCCCAAACATCGCTTCATAATGCAAAGTGTAGCGAAGTTTATGCCGAGCGAACGTGCAACGCAATTCGCCGTGGTCTTTCCATTTATAATTATCAGGGCCAGTAATTAAAGCCGAACTCTGCTCGACGGACCGTTCATATAGCACATATTATACAGCCTGGTAAACCTATAATTATGATACAAAAGAGGTAATTTCTCTAGAAAATAAATTTATCCGCAATGATAAAACGTTTTTCCTTTTTCTTTTTCTTTTTTTTTTTTTTTCACATAAAGACTTATTTTCATTCGTTTACTCTAGAATTATTTTTGCCATGTATGCTACTAATAATGATCTATGAAATATTGTACTATGTGATTCGTTTATATTAATTAATCCTGACAATAGACATTGCATGATGCATGTATTTTGTAATTGCAATCAAGAATGCCATCTATCAATATGATACTTTTTTCAGATCTCGTGGCATATAATCTTACAAAAGATTTTCATTTATAGATGGCAGTAGTGACCACAATTATTGATGAGACATAGGAAATGCTCGTCTAATTCCATAGGCAATGTTAGATATTTGTGTGGATTATAAAAATTATAAGATAAATTTTCCTAAAACAATGTTACTTGTCGTTTTAATTTATTCATAATCTTTTTTTTAAATATATCTCCTTTATCATTATGTCACATCACACATTGTATTTTAGTATAAAAGTTTTTAGAAAAAAAAAACCAAAAAGAAAAAAGAAAGAAAGAAAAAAAAGAACAAAGAATGAGTCGCCAATCGAAACGTACGTAAGACTTTTCTAAGAAGATTACATACGAACCTCTATGAGGGCTAGTGACCTCTCTGCAACTCTTCGAGCAAGTTTTAGATCATATAAGGACTGTTTCTAGAGCAGCTTGAAACCGTAGCTGGATCCATCACTTGTTTAACGTCTGGACGTGTCGAAGTGACAAATAAGCGGATAGCTTGAACGAAAAAGGAAAGATCTGATGATCGACCTATATAAAGGAAAAAATAAATAAATAAATAAGAAATTGAACGAGATAGGTATGTCAAAAGTTGATGATGCTAAATACAAAGACTACTATTTTTAAATCAATTCCTTTTTGCTTTGCTTGCTTCGAATTATTTAACTATATCTATTCGGTTCGTCGAAACGATTGTTATCGGTCAGCCATCATTATCAAATAGCTTACATTGCGCTGTCACATCGATTGACATACCTCGTAATTACATATTGTCCTCACGGTAATGCTGTATATTCTGCCATGATGAAAATATACGAAACAAAGAATCGAGTTGTGTTCGATGTCTCATTGATGTTACTGATGAGAATAAAATAAACGCTTTTCTATTACCCAGAAAGAATAGCATAGGTTAAATTCCAATACGAAACAATTTTAACTAGATTTTGAATCGTGCACTAACATCTAGTTAAAATCCTATACGTTATACTGATATAGAAGACGAAATATTGATTTTATTCTATTTGTTACGAATTGTCTTGAATTTCCTCGAATTACTCTGATAATTTATTCTGATTTAAACTCTAACAGAAAGCTTTATATCAACTTGACGGTTCAGCATTATTTACGATTAATTGTAAACACGTATCTAACCCACGTTGTGTTGTTAAAATGTAATTAATTCAAAATATATGCAAGAAGTATAGTATAACTTTCTAAATTCTATTATGAAATGAATGACAGCTCGGGGCACTTTTTATAGGAACCACAGTATTCATTTGAATTTTAAGTGGTTTTTTGAAGAAAACGTGGCTCCCTTTTTCTCTAAAAAAAAAAAAAAAAAAAGAAAGAGAAAGAGGAAAAGAAAGAGAAAGAGACTTTGAAATTATGAAATAATTTTCTTACAATATTTTCAAAAACTGACATGATTTGAAATATTAATTACATCTTCCATTAATCTTCTGTCGACAATTTGATGTCTAAATCTTAGTCGTGGAATTCTAGATTTTAATATAATATTATTACCATTTAACGATGTATCTCTCTCAATTCTTTATTCATACTTCTCTATAGATAAAGACCAAAGCAATTTTAATTGATATAAAATTTTTATGTGAAGATTGAAATTATATTGAGAACATGGATAATTATAAAAATCAGAAAAATTGTAAAGTAATATAAGTTATTAATTAATTAATTTATTTATTTATTAACTAACACGTACCTTTATTGTTAGAATAAATCAAAAAATAATAGGAAACGTATAGGATGTGAAGATCTTTCGGTAGATGGCGTTGGTAGAAAATTCAAGAATATCCCACAGTCGGTATGTGCTGAGATAACCTTAAATTTAATCCTATAATCAATAAAAAAGTATTTATCATATAAATTTAGATTATGTATTCTTTTTTCTTTTTATCTAAAAATATTTGTTCTCATTTAAGATAATACATATATAAACGACTATCTCAAATGTTGAATATTCTAATTGAAAACGACGTAAATAATATTAATAACTCTTCTTTCCTGTAATATTAAAAAGAGCTATTAATCTGTAAATAATGAAATATATTATTTTGAAAAACAATATCCTTAATTGCAGCTCCGACAAAGATGCGGTAAATAAAATTAAAAAAATGAGATGTTACAAGTTTTTCACATTATTTTGTTTGGAGCAATTTAAGAACAAAGTGAATTAATTATCTTCCGTATAATTAAATTTACTAATGAAAATTTACGATTGGACTAAATAATGCAGCCAATTAAATCGGTTGTACTTGTGTTATTATATTGTGATCGTTCAATAATAGTAACATCGGAAGTAATACAGATTATTCAGACTTCACCACATAGAGGTTGCTGCATAGAGAGATTCTATTCTTTATAAACAACGAAATTTGGATTTAATATTATACCAGAGAATAAAATAAATATATTACAATACTGAACGTATTTTGCTTTGATAAATCGGACTTCGCCACTTTAGAAAACAATACAATCATTCCAATGTTCGTCATTCCAATGGATGAGTAACATAAGCACAAAATAACTGAGATGTTACCTAAACGATGTTCTAGCATATAATGAATTACTTTGGAAGAATATAATTCATTTATATTATTAACATTCAAAACATTCAACTATATTTATTAGTTCACAAAATTTAAGAAAGATTCTGAAGTAAGAGATTCACAGAATGAAATGCGAAATTTTATTAAATAAAATAGCGTTCTAATGGTCTCTTAACTTTCACTTAGATAAACATACATATATCTTCTCATATATAATATAATTTATGCATTATACGTAATCTTAATTATCGATCAGATGATTAATTAAATATATCATTTGTATTTCGAATGATTTTATACTTGATTCGAGATGCAAATGGAAAAATATTTCGAAATGAGAAATAAAGTAAGCGCATAATTTTTTGTTATGAGTAAGATGGATATTAAAATCTTGAAAAAATAATAATATCATATGAGGAAATGTTTAATTTCATTATCTGTAATTCCTTTCCTATATTTTTGAATAATTTTAATAGAAAATTCTTAATTTCGACTATTTTTAAAATGAAAAACCTGAAAATAACAATGTCCGTCTTACGAAAAGATCGCAACGATTGTCATTTAAGGCTGTTATGATTTTAGCGACGAAATGGGATTATCCAAACTCAATTCCATACATTGTACATTTATAAGCTTAAATGAATTATTTATTATATGAGATGCAATAATTGGTATTGCGTACGTTCATCTATTTTACATAATACAATATAAATAAAAGACCAATAGTTGGGTGCATTAGACAATTTTTTATGATATATTTTATTAAACTTGACAAATATGAACTAATATCATAAATTAATAATTAGTTTAATTAATATCATAAATGTCATTATTTCAATTATGTCTAATTTAAATTTAATGAAATATGCAGTCATTCGATCACAGTACCTGTGTTACAAGATTTAGAATTAGATTTCGATAGATCACAAGTAATTGCGATCTATCGGTAAACAGGTATTTACTTTTATCGACATTTACTTAGTCGGCAAAACGGGAATCTACTATTCCCAAGTTTGTATTCGGTCAATAAAAATATGAATTTACTATTATCGATATTTTACACTATCGGTAAAATAGCAATCTGACATTACTGGCAAACTATTCATAAAATTATCGAAGATATATATTATTTAATTTTAGTCATATGAATGAATATTTTAATATTTATTCGTCGGAATGTCTATCCATGACTCTAATTATATATTATTATGCATTTAAGACTATCGTCTACTTGTTCAAGGTAGAAAATTCAAGGGAAATCATTATACAAAACTTTTTGTTCAAAAAAACGTTAAAAACAATATTCACATCAACCTATTACAGATTTGATGAACAAGGTCTCATTTTAAAAATGAAGATTTATGCGAGGATATGGCTATTTTGAATTATTATAAAAGTTTATTTTTTTTTTATACAAAAATCGTGTCAAAAAGTAATATTTCTTCGAGAATAGTTTATGCATTAAGATAAAGCTTTTTAACAAATTCGAGAAAGCTATGTCCTCGTTTAAATGTTCAGATTTAAAATAAGAGGCTATTTATCAATGTCGATCAAGAATTATGTCTGTACTCATTGCTGGCGTAAACTATTATATATAATCAAAGATGATGGACAGTATTGATTGATCGTTATATTTTTTCCTAGGTATAATCAAAGTTGTAAAAAAAAACTTAATTATACCTAAAAATTAGAAAATAATTTTAATATTATTTTACAATGCTGTATTAATATGGATTATAAGAATATAAAAGAATGTATTTCTTATGCTTACTTGCATAAATCAAAACTGTAACATTGTGATAAAGGGAAAAAAATTGTTTAAAGTTTGTTACAAATAAAGATATTCTATATTAATTAAAAGGCAGTCAAACGTTCAATTTGATTAATCTAAATCATATTCTTAGATTAAATTCTTACTTTTGCATGTTATGCACTTACTGCATATTTTTGTAATAACATTAACTGTAGTTAAATTAATTATTGTGTATATATATATATATATATATATATATATATATGTGTGTGTGTGTGTGTGTGTACATATATTTATATATATATGTATATTGAAATTTTTTTAAATTTCTTTTCATAAATGGATTACAAAAATATTAGCTACCAATTACAATAATGCTATACGTATTTACATTTAACAATTTGACACGTCTCTATCTATGTACATGTATTCGATGTAAAATTATTTTTGCCAAATTTATATTATCCTTTCCAAATGACATTTTATAAATAATATATGTTGTTAAATAAGACATTTGCATCTCATGGAAATGCACGTACTGAATATAAGTAACACTTATTCAGACTTTCAAATTCCTTAACATTATGAAATGCGAAAATTAAAAAATATTATGGGAAAGTATAAAAATGTTGCCTTTACATAGTCTAACTTTTTTTTTTTATAAAAACGCTTAATTGTCAAATTAAAATATTCTTTATATTTATGTGGGAGAAATCTCTTTTTTTCGTTTTTTGTTAAATATTAAAATTCTTTAAAAATGACACTAGTTTAAGGCAATGAGTGATGATAGCTACATTTATGGACATTATTCGATATGACTTTTTATATTAATGTGTTTCTATTTATTTTGCATTGGATTTATTATGCATTTTAGATATGAAATCCATTGCTTGGTTGTCTCCTTTCCTATGTTCTAAGGCTCGAATTACGTCCGTACCTTAAAAGAAATAAGTTACAGTGTTCAAACAATTTTTTAACGCGCACGCGCGTGCATACATAAATTTAATAATTTAAATAAATTAATTTTAATTCATACTTTTATTATTTGGCCGTGAAAGTTTTAAATGAATTTGTTCCATTGATTCCATTCCTTTTTCTGGTCCCACTTCTGGAATTTCACGGAATGATAGAAAGGCTTCAGCCATAAATCTAGTTCGTAAGAAATCCTTGTCTTTTATTTCAAAAGCCACTATGGCATCCTCTATAGCTCGTTGTTCTTCGGTAAGAGGACTATAATATTAAAACGCAGCAAGATAACATAAAATGACATAAATGTACAGATTTTACTTAATTAAATTAAACTTACATGTTAAAAGTTTCATCGAAAAGAGGGAACAAAGTTTCCTTTTGTACATGCGTCTTTGGTGTCTTATTATCAATAAATTTTTCTTCCGGCAATAATCTTATTTTTACGTAAGAATCACATTTGCCTGTAAAAAGAAAAAAAAAAAAAAAAACGTAAAATTTTATGACATTTGAGTGATACTTAAAAAACCCCAATGTAGAACGAGACATGCACGGTGAAAGTGATTGTTGAAAAGCAATCGACAGTTCATCAACGAGATTCTATTTAATTTAGACGATGAAATAATTTTAATATTTTAAGGCAATTTTTCAAGAATCTAGTTAATGAAAAAATCTGTCGATTTTCTTTATATCCGTGACAATGTATTCAACTTTTCGAGCAAGGAAAATCATTGTGTCGATTAAAAAGAGCTAACATTTCTACTTGGAAATAACAATAATAAAGTTGATCCGTGCCATGCATTTTCAAAATCTAATCTCACTTAGACAGGCAATCGACCAGTACGAGTCATTTAACAGCGATGAAATAGAATTTTACACGTCCACCTTTTTTTACATACTTTTCTTCGCTTCTTTCAGTCTTTGTTTAGATTTAGAGTGCAGTTTGCGCTCGAGAGTAGACAGCTTGCCTATAAAATCTCCTATAAAATCGAAAAATATGTCATTCTATGTCTATATCCCGTTACCAATTACCCTATTGCATTAGAAATATAATACATTAGAAAATATTATTCGTAATCCAATATTTTACTTTTTCATTCGTGTTGTTCATTATATTATTTGCCATTCTCGTACTGTTGATATTGCTCAAGCATTTTTTATTAACTTATGCTTTAGCTTTCTAAATTTATAATATATATATATCTATGTATAATATATAATATATATGTATTATATAATATATATATATATATATATATATATATATATATATATATTGCGTAAACTTTTCTATTATGTATTAAAAAAAAGATAATTTCCTTTACCATTACTATCCATCGGTCGTAGATTTCTGGCATTGAGAATTTGAATATTCAATGAATTGTTCAGGAACCAAGCTTTAACAGTGAGAAGACCATAGATAGTTTCTTCCATCTCTTTCTGTTCTCTCAATCGATCTTGATTATATCGATGAATAAGCTCAGCCGTTTCCAAACCATGAAGTTTCAAAAGTTCTTCAATCTTCTCTAAAACCTGCACGTTCGACGTTTCATCTGCACCAAGATTGAAAAATCTAATGAGTGTATGAAGTGTCCGGTGTAGATTAGAGTAAAATGAAGGTGGTCTTCTTTTCTGTAAACAATTTTTGAAATAAAACAGTTAAAATATATAAATATTTATTTAAATAAGTGAATTAATAAAATATATATTTCTTACTTCTAGATTACTATGAACTAACTGATAAAGTGTTTCAGACATTATTTCCCAAATAACTAAGAGAACTCTTTCAAAATTATCCTGACTAAGATTATCGTGTAATATCGTTAAATTTGAATCAAGATATTGCAAAAGTCGATCCATCGCATTACTAGTAGTATCTATTAATTCTGCTCCTTCCATGAGATACCTACAATTATAAAATATTTTTTATAAAAATTTTGGATAATCTCTTATATATCTTTTTATAAGCACGAAGACAGTATTTAATTTTACCTCTTCATAGCAGGTGCCATTTTGTGCGCAACAACTTCTAATAATTCAATAATTTTATTTTTCACCGTGTCTGCCGCATTAGCAATGATTAGCTGAAGAGTTTGTTTGCAACGATCGGCTTCTTCTTCCGTCTTATTTTCTCCTAAAGCATCGACGATACCTTGAAGCCCTAAATCATTTGCCAATGGACCAATCGATGTTCTGATATAGTCAATATTATTAATAGCAAAGCACCAGGCATTAGATACCAAGAATTTTTTCTCATAGACACTATTTTCACTAAGCTGTTCTAAATCTGTTGTAATCTCTGCTTTTGTAGCCATTTTGTCAGCATATGCAATGGAACACTTACAAATATCCTGTAACACCGTTTCCATACTCAAACTAATATGATCATGAATATAACAAAGGAACAAAATTATTAAAAAAAAAAAAAAAGAAAAAAAAAAAAAAAGAGAAATATTAATAACGTACGTCTATAATTTTAGTGACAAATGTATAAGATCCTTCAACATCAGGCCATGCCAGTTGTGTCCAGAAAACTTTGATTTGATAAAAAATCGTTAATGTATCAACTGCACTGGATGTATATTGTACAGTATTATCAATAGCCTGTAATGTATCAAATTCAACAGCTCTATCAATTCTTTTTATAGCTTTGTATACTGCAATATCTAACCAATGTGCTACACCAGCTTTAAACCAGTCATGATAATTTTGTATTTTCATAGTTTCCAATTGTCCTTCGGCACAGACTATCTGTCCCAGTCTATAAAACAATTAATTAATTTAAAAGAAGTTAAATAATCATTAAAATAATTTACTCTTTTTATATCTTACATAGCATATCGTTGAAGAGTGAGATAAAGTTCGAACAAAGTTGTACCAAGACTTAACTCGGAATCATTATTAGTATCGACTTCTATATGTTTCAATCTTGCACATACATCTTCCACAGCCTCCATGCACATGTCACTTATTTTTTTTTCATACATAATATACAATGTCCTTGTATAAGGAAAATTAATTTTTCTAAAAATAAAATTTTTATAAACGATTATATAACATAAAATAAATTACAATAATAATGATATACTTTTTTATATAACTTACTTGATGAACAACTTGTCATAATAATCTATAGATCTTTGTAAATCTGCTCTGATTAATTGAATTACTTTAATATAATATCTTAATGTATCTTCGTCCGATTTAGTCTCGGGAGTAGTATTACTTGCTATGTGCTCAAACCTTTTAATGTAACAGTATATAATCACCAATAATTAATATAAATCATATCAGAAAAATTATATACAAATAAAAGATATATATCTACCATTCGACACCGCCTTGTATAACTGTGTTCTCTAAACCTCGAATAACATCCAATTTCGTACCATCTGGTTCTGGAAACCAAGGATACATCTTTGCAAGAAATAAATCAAAATCTTCAGGAATTTTGAGAGTGGCAATAGATGATAATATCCTACAATTAAATAAATTAATGTAATTATTGTACTTTTGAAAATTTTATAATACTATGATCGAGAAAAATATACCCTAAAATAGCCGATAATTGTGTTGTGGCATTCTTGTCTCCTAAAATGAATCTCCTTATTTTCCTGATACTATTTAAACAAGAATATAATAGTTTTCTTGTAGCATCCCAAAATAGTTTGGTTTCGTCCGTAGAAAATAATCCATTATCCATAGGTCTTAACAAATCGACTATCAATTTATTAAAAACCATAAAATTAAGTGGATGTTCTTGATGGATCCTGGCATATTCAATCCATTGTGCTAAAGCAATATTTCTAGCTAAAAGACCACGTTGTGCACTATGTTGGAGGATCAAAGCTTCTGCAGGACCTGACCATCGACCACACCAACAATATTTTTCAACTTTTTCGGTCTCAAGTTCATATAACAATAAAACTCTGAGTAAATGTCTGTGTTCCTGAGCAGCAACTTGCGCATTATGTTCCGCGCTAAAAGCCAATTTTAATTTAACAACTCCTCGTCGTTTAGACTTATTTTTTTTCTCCAAAGGATACCACATCATGTGTCCAGTCGTTGGAATATCCTAAATAAAAAATTGATTTATAAATAAACAAATCTTTAAGTGAGAAATATAGTTGCGTTTTGATAGAAAAGGCTATCTCGAAAAATAATCACAATTGAATTATTATAAACTGAAGAATTATGAATACAATAAGATAACAGTATTACGTCGGCAGAAAATGTAACCAGATGTTCACATCAATGTAAATTTATTAAGGTCAAATAAAACAGTCATATGTACGAATAAAAGGTTCGATGTGATCGATTATATTACTACTACGCTTCATAGCTATTTATTAATCTCTTCATAAGACAAAGAATTTTTTACACTTTACTATGGCTTCATTTCATTTATAAAAAATAAATATTAAATATAGAATTAATAGTGCTGATAGATATAATATTGAATTAGAAATTTATAATACCTTTAAAGGTATTCGACAACGTCCAATAAATTCATTATCATGATTACCAGTTGTGGCTGTTACAGCGATTTCCTTAGCAAGTTTCACGAGACCACGAACACCTTTAATATCTTTAACTTTACTTATTTTCTCAGGCACAGTTTCAGCTGCATCGAAATCCCTATTTAAAGAAAAAATAAAAGAAAAGCAAGACTAATATAATATATATATATATGTATATAGTTTATCAATTATATTTCTTATTAAATTTAACTTGCAAAACATTTACCAAACTTCCAGGGATAGAACATCATTTTCTGGATCCTCTAAAGGTCTGTAAAACACATTTTAATTTTTTAATATTCATTTTTGAATAGTTAAAAACAATTCAAAATATAATTAATCTATTTATTTATCGATGATATATATATATTTATGTAAATATTTATTATCATGCACATATATAAAAATACTATTTCATATTAAGTAGATAATATTACTTTTGCGATACGCAAGTTTTTATAGAAAAGGGTTCTTCGCAAAGAACTGCAGATATTTTGCCTACTGAAGGGGCATAAAAAATTTTCATAGTGATAGATGGCGCTCACATATAACATTATCAACTGAATATGAAATGTTACATATATACAGGTGCATAATAATCGCATTTAAAAAAATAATTATTAATCACCGAAAATACAACTCACAATTCAAAATGTTCTTCCCATACTGGGCTAAGAGTGGACGTTTTTACAGCCGTATTGTATCTTCTAGTAGGAGCTGATTCGAGATAAAGAGCGCAAAACGGATCGCTTTTTCCATTAGCATCTTTGGATACCAATTCCTTGGCTTCGATCACTTCTACATTGAGATGCATTTCTGGAGCCTAATAACAAATAAAAATAATACTCATCGATATCGAATTTTGATTAGTTCGATTTATAAGTAAAATGATTATAAAAATCTACCTCCATGTTTTGCGTTTCTTCCAATATTCTCTCATGAGTTTCATTGTCGATCTTGAATGCATTTTGCAGATGATTTAACAGAGCTTCTTGTCCACACTCGTTAGAAACGTCATAGCCGATTTGATGTTGTGTCATATACACAAGAGCCGTGTAAAGTTCCTCGATCTGTAAAACGTACGTGATAAATTAAATAGATTCACTATCGATTACCTATTTTATTACCGCGCTCTTAACATAAAAATAATAATTTCGTAATATTGTCAAACAGTTCAAATTTTATTTAATAAGTTTGTTGAAAAGATATCTAATAAAAACCCATTACCCGGTAGGTTTTTATCAAAGAGAAACCACAACGATAATACATGTATCTATACATGTATTTCATACTTTTCTTCAAGAAACATCACTCAAAGATATTTATTAGAATTATTTAACAAAAGGTTTAATCAGACTCCAAAGTTTACTTTCGAAATATTCAACAAAAAAGCTCCGTTACAATTGTATTGAAATACATCAAGTTCATACAATCTAGTAAAAAATAAACGTAATCTGTTATAATTACAAAGATTATAATATGGACATATAATGCAGACACTAATTCGTAAGAATGAAGCAAATTTTAATGTAACGACAAAAAATATATATGATTTTATTTCAAAAAATGAATTTGACTTAAAAATTTTCGCCACATCTCAACTTGCAATAAAATAATTTACACTATATGATTATGTCCTTCTTCATATCAAACAACATTTTTTGATATGTTCGATCTTCTACGTGATATTCCAACACGTATGAATGGAATATTTAAAGAAACACTCTAACTATGTATGTGTATTCTATATGTATATATATATATATATATATATATATTACATTACACAAACAAATACATTACACAATAATATATTCATTCCTCGACAAAATAAACTCACCGTCATTGCTTGTAGAAGAACATTAGTTCTTCTTTCAACTTCTGCTTTTGGTATTCCACGAAAATTATTTCTTTTGCGATCATAGATGCTCGCCCCACCGGGCGAACTAGTGCTAACCATTTTGTCGTTCACGCAAATATCATTCTCACTTATATCAAATATAAATAAAGATTAACAACGTCGTTGTATTCGTTGACACTTCACCTTTGTTTTAATATAAAATGATAATGAAATGGACCCTCATCGAACTATAGAAATGAATGTTTTGCACTGTCACCACACTTATTTATAGACAATTCACGATTGGCCTTAAGAGATCAAATCGTCGTTGAATGTTGGCATTCGTTTTACGATGAGGCTATAGATTTTGGAAAGAAGAATTTAGGACAAGGCGATAATGACCCACAGAATATCACGTTTTAGCCAAGAACAATGACCATGTTTATGCACCATAAGTTCTCCTTATTTAGGAATCGAAAAACACAGTTAGTGTCGAGCTTGAGAATCTTACTTTTCTTGTTTATTATATTACAACGAGCTTCTTCTCGACTAGAACAAAGAACTTCTGTATTGTATGTTCACCGAGACAAAGACGTACGAATAATGAATAAAGAGTTCTCACACAAGTCAAGAAAGATTTACAAACACTTGTGACATGATCGAAAGCTTACAATGATCTATCATTGCAAACGCCACAGTACATACTAAAAATGAGATAAAAATTCTTTAATAAGAACGAACGAAAACAGCATATTCGTCGGCTAACTTACTTACGTTTTTACTTAAACAAAACTGAACTTCTATCATGACCTTTTCTTATCAACGATACAACAGCCGACGCATATTTGATCATGCGTGTACATAATCACGAGTCATCTAATTAAATCCATTCGTAATACATCGATAAACTTGTATTCTTTATTTTCATCGAAATAACAGTTTCATGAAAAAAAAATTTGCTTAATAAAATCCAATACTAACACTATTATTATTATTATTATTATTATTATTATTATTATTATTATTATTATTATTATATATTTATATTATATTACATGCGTGTGTGTATGTGTAATATAATCAAATTATATAATTCGTAGGAGAGAATAAATTATTAAAATTTATAGAAAGACGTTTCAATCAAATCAGAGAAATTATACGAAATAATAATTACTTACATTGATTGATGTGAAAAAAAAAAACAACTTTCACAAACAAATAAAGAACGGATATATACAACTTACTCGTTTTACAAGAGAAATATATGGCGGAGTGCTCTTTTTTTAGCATCTTCGTTACGTACGTCATAGAAAGAGAGACCAATAAGAATGCGGTAACGTATAGTACAAATAGTTGATCCTTTGCCATTGCTTTAGAAAGAAATCTCTTGATAAATTTTACTCGTAAACGCGAATATAAAAGAAACGATTTGTATGAAAAAGAGAATATTCGAAATTTCACAAAGTACAATATGTTTACAGAAAGAATACGAGTCAAAAAGTAACAAAATATATCTAATAGTAGGTCAACATTGTAGCTCTCTGTCACATCGTCGTTAAATCGACTAGACTTGCCAAGTGCAATTGACTCTGACAATGAAGTTTCCTGCGTCTTAAGATTCTCCTATTAAATTGTTTATTTCATGAACCAAAGTTTATTTTATCAAAACAACAATACAATCCCAAGGGTTAAACATACCTGTTACTAAATACATGAATCTTAGTATTAAAGAATAAAAGAAAGAAATATTACTAGAAATAAAATTTACTAGATTCACTTGTATTCATTAAAAACATTATATTCATTCTTACGTCTTACATTCGAAAAAAATAATATTAACAAAAAAATATAATAAGAGTACGAAAGTATGTAGTATCCCGTTTGACCCACATGACAAATGCAACTACAATGCGTTCGTACGTTCACACAATTGTATCCAATGAAAGTTGATATACCGGCAATTAGCTCGTTGGCCATCAAGGCACACACCGAGATAGAACACCCGGTATGCGAAGTGTATACGAGCGTATATATGTAATATGTAGATACGCGAGACTATCGTTCTTCCTACTCAGCTGTCGCCCAATTTTCGTTAAATTATGCAATTTTCCTTCGGTCCAATTTTACACATCATTCTATTTCCGAATCCACGTTATGTGGGTGAAGTTCATTCAAGAATTTTGTCCATCTTTTTTGTCCTATTTTGGATTAAAAATTTTACCAAAATTTCACACAGTTCTCTTTTTTTCTTTTCCTAAATATTTTTTTTTTTTTATTAAAATATAAATCTACCATGAATGTAATGAATTTTTCAAAAGAGCAACGAACTTCTTGTTAAAAAAAAAAAAAAAAAAAAAAAAAAAACGTTACGTTCGTAGTAAAACAAAAATTCAATTTTCCTTTTTTTTTTTTTTTTTCAAATGTTACTTCTGACAGTTGGCCAATTTTTTAAATTATCTTACAGAGAAGATTGCTTAACCTAATTTTCTAAGTAACAGTCCAGTTTTATATCTTGAATAAATCCACGCACACGCATTTCCACACGGAATCGAACTAATGGAAAGAGTCGAGACAGAAGCTCGTCGATTGAAACCAATTAATTCATCTTATCATAAGAAAGAGAGAGAGAGAGAGAGGGAGAGAGAGAGAGAGAGAGAGAGAAAGAGAGTAAGGGAGAGAGTGAGAAAGAGAGAGAGAGAGAGAGAGAGAGAGAAAGAGAGTGAGAAAGAGAGAGAGAGAGAGAAAGATAAAGTTGATTACTTTTAAACGATTAATAATCATAAATCGATCAGATGAAAAATCTTCATAAGCACTGGCCTTATCGAATATGTTATAAATAATAATTACATTTCACGTTTCAAAGACCCTTCAATACAAAGGCAACATTCAAGTCTCTTCTAACACGTAACACTTCCCTTTAAATCGATTCAAATCGAAAAATTTTCTTCAACTAACTTTTCACGGAACAAATTAGATCTGTAATCTATAGATCTATTTATCGATTCCTAGTAAAATCACAAGTAGCAGAAAGCTCATACACTCCGTTAATTTAACTCGAACACGCTGTGTTGTCAATAAAAAAAAAAAAAAAAAAAAAAAAAAAAAAAAAAAACGAAAGAAAAAGAAAAAAGAAGAAAAAAGAAAATAAAAACAATCAAACACTATGAGAGAAAGAAAAAGAGAGACAGATCAGGATAACGTTCGCGTGAAGAAGAGAAGACAGGGACTTGGCGGAGGCGAGCTCAATACTGCCAGGAATAGATAGATCGTTGGGATCAGAGTCGTCGTTGGTCGTCGTCGTCGTCGTTGTCGACGACGACGAACACTAAGAATCACGTTTCGAATGGAACTTAACTGCTCCGATTGAGCTTGCAGGATAATACTACCTTAACTATCATTATTTCCTTCTTCCTTCCTCGCTCTTTACACTTTTCTCTCCCTCTTTCTCACTTTCTCTCTCTCTCTCTCTCTCTCTTTCTCTATCTATCTATCTATCTATCTATCTATCTATCTATCTATCTATCTATCTATCTATCTATCTATCTATTTATCTATCTATCTATCTATTTATTCATCTCCCCTTTCCGATTCAGTTAGAATGTGAATCTAGTGTAAGTGCACGCGAGTTCGGCTATCGGTCATAGAATTGCAAGAATCAAAATAGAAAGGCTGTCATTATCTAGACAAGAGTACTTTATAATTACGTTTTTTTACAAACGTAGTACTATCTTTCTCTATCAAAGAAAATAATCGAATCCTTTAATCCCCTTTTCTTCCGCTACTTATTCCGTACCAAACTAGGAAGTAATAATTATGCGATCGAATATACTTAAAATAGATTTTAATAGACAAGAGATCGTTGGATCGTTGAATGAAAATTAATTAATCTTTCACCTGAACTAAACTCATTGAAAATTATACGAATGAAAGGATCGTGTGAAACTACGAGGACGTTACTTTCTTTAATGATGTATTTAAACTCGACTTTGAGACTTCTTTTCGAATTAATATTCTGGACGTTCTACGTTGATTGCTCCTTTATCTCTCGATTGTGACAAAAGTGGACGGATTTAACAGAACGGGAAGTCCTTTTGTGAAGTAATGTTTATATCTTCATTGTTAACCTTCTATAAGTCAATTTTTTTTTCATGTCTTAATACAAAAATTATATACTATGAAAATTCTATTAGTATAAATATAACATGTGTCTAACAAACACTAAAACGATTAATTTTGAATGATAAAAAAATTAAATATAAATTTTGCATGACTTTGTAGAGGATAAAACGTATACATTTTTTCTTTCTTTCGTACCATCTACGATCGATGGTTGTCCATTTAATAAACATTTTGAAAATCACAAATATTTTATAAAAAAAATATCATGCAATGTTTATAATCGACTCATTGAACTTACGTTTACTTCCTCGTTTTTTACGGAAACAGGGCCAACAAACATCCCCAACTGCATTGCGCACCATTGTGACTCATTAGTCAAGCAAACCTTTACCACTCGCTTGACCGAAACAAACTATTACGACAACAGTTTGAACGAGAATGAGAGAGTAGCTTCGTCTACCCTTCGACGAATCAGCACGTAACCTTCAAAAAATCAATATCAGGACGATCGTCAGGACTCGTGTGAGGGTAAATTTAATGTAAACAATAGACGAGTTATCGATCCGACGGTTAGAAATGAATTAATCATTCGACTATACTATAATAAAATTATCGATCGATCATTTTCTTAAAATAAGTTATCATAAAATAAAAGATAAAAATTAAGACAAAAGAAGAAAAAAAAGAAGAAGAAGGAAACTATCTTGTCCTTGAAATTTCTTTTTACGATTCAATAATATGCAATCATGTGACTTAATTGTTATATGTACATTATTTTATATAGAAGTATCAAGATATAGTATTATAACGTGATATGGATCAAATCGAATAATTAGAAACGAATGTGTGCAAGTGTTAGTACAATTATGTTCTATATATCTAACGATTATCTTGATCAGGTCCTGATTCAAATTATTGTGAGATAGTAGCATACTAAAGCAAAAAAGGAGATTCGTCAACTCTAACAGTTTTTTTTCTTAATTCTTAAAAAGCAAACCCTTATATTCCATGCCACCTTCGTTTAGATATAGAATCACTCAAGATATTTCTTAGTGCGTATCTGCGTCAGTGCTGACGTGAGAAATGGATAAGACGAGCATCGACGTCGTTTCAACAGAATTAAAACGATTCGTTAATATCTTCAACAAGTCGACTCACTAGTTTTCCTCTGAGATTAGATCTTCATTCTCACGATGGGAATAAAGCGAATCTAAAAAAAGAAACTCTCCAACGAATAGCTTGCTATCTCGTGACCGAAATATGTCGAATAGCTTTTTCGTCTTTTAAATTTACGAGCATTTTAAGTATACCATATGAAAAATCTACAAGGATTCGAATGATTTAAACTTTGAATAGATAGTCAGATTTATGTATTCGTCAGAGAATTGCTTCAAATAAATATGACGTTCATCCTATATTAAACTATTATTGTATTAATATTATAATAAATTTGACGTAATCCAACAAATTCGTCGATTATCATTGATTATCAATTTCTACGAACTATATTAATTTATATGATATATATTTGTAAATATATATATATGTTTCAAGTAAATTCGAATTCCAAATTTGAATTCCATTTTATTCTACATCGAATTTATTATTATTTTAAGTTTGTAATAAATTCGACGTAATATAATGAATTCTTTTTTTATTAACGAACCCGTTATACTATATTGATTTTTTGTTAACTATATTAATATAAAATTAACTTACGTTCAATCCAACGGATTCGACCAAAAAATTTTGAGCATGTTCTTTCTCGTCTCGATCACTGTCAGTTTCTAACAAAGCTTCAGATGGTTCCTCGATGCTTCCTTCTTCGCTCAAATTATCCTCATCTTCAGCTTCTATTTCTTCTTTCTTTTTCGGAAGAGGTCCTTCCATTTGTTCTTGAGCACGTACTTTTTCAGCCAGCAACGTGCCAAGATTTTCGAAGAAGCCGCCATCGGTCTCTTGTACCCTGTAGCAATAAAAATTCAATATATTCCTCATGTTCCATTAGACTATTTTTCTAATGATTTAATCAAATCAGTAATTCGACAAACATGCGAACTTCTTTTTCCTTGTCGGCGCTTGAAGAAACAAACAAAATGATGAAGAAGGAAAAAATAATCGCACGTATTTTTCTCAAACTAACTGCTCAATGCCAAATTAATATATTGTCTGTTACCAAGCTAATCTGTATTTAATTATTATATAATCAATTTCACGTTCGTTGAATAGGGAATACAGTAAACAAAAAACAGGAGACTTTTAATCGATTCGTTTTCGATTGCTTTCACGAACGCGATAACGTTTACGTCAAATAGGTCGGAACTTTTAAACGAGTTGCAACATAAAAAGCGGAAAAATCAAATAAAATGTTACTTCGATCGAAACAAATGTATGTTTCATCATCCACATACGTTGCATTTTTGTTATGCGTCTAGTCGTTTATGAAAGTCATGAAAAAGTATTGAAATGTTTGTAATATTAATCGACAAATAAAAAAAATAAGCGATCACATCTAATAAATAAGCCTTTTTACTACAAACGAATTCGTAACATTACGAGCACGTTTCACCTTTTATGAATAAAGTTGAATGCTGCGAATTTCCAATAGATGCTAGCTGTAGTGACTGCTTTGGTTTCAGGTTTTTGCCACATACGAGCAGCGGCGATCGCGTAATAAGGATGTTTCTCGTCCATTTTATGAAAATGTGCCATTTTGTATGATCCTTTATTCCTTTGGAAAAAAATATGAATCGTCTTTTAAATTCGAAGTTTCAACGAGAAACTTTACATATCGTTCTCTACATATCGTCGTTTTACATACATATATCCTTCCAAATGTAACTACGGTTTACGATTATGAACGAATAATATTATTACTTCTCGTATTATCAACCCAGCGATTATGCCAACTTCGTTATTCAGGAATGTATCGATAAAAGCGACGATTCAAACCTTGATAACATCATCATAGAAGTACACTCACTTTGTTTCGATAATGAACGCGAACGATAAACTGCCTTTCGTTACCTTTGTAATCCCGTTTTAACACAAAGTGTTAATTATTGTTGAGTTAATTCCTTGAAAATTGGAATGAACTTTCAACGAATACGTTCCGAGTACTATGGTATTCCCTTTTGCTAAGCTTTAACTGACAGACCTATGGTTTCCGCGTGGAGAACACGTTCCACTGAAATTATTTCGTTTCTAAGCTTTAAACTCGCAACGATCATTTACGAGGAAATGATAATCACATAGGAACACGAAGAACGTAGGGAATTTTGCGATCGACATATATATGTAATAGGTTTATACGTAGCTCGTGAGAAAGCTCGTGTAGGCTGAATCGTGTCTCCTTAGAAACTGTTTAAAGAAGACTCGATTCATACAGGTAGATCGGAGGATAATAGGTAGGAGGTTGTGTATATATACATCTGTATATATGTTCTAATATATCACGCTACTAAAAAATCATCGCGAAGGTCAAACACTGAAAGTAAACTATTCGAAAGTCATACAATTCATTTTATTTCGCTTTTATAAATGTCTCTTCAATATTAAAATTTTCCCGTAAATCTTCGCTAATATAATCTTATAGAATTTGAATCATTTAAAAAGACTTTTATTGCGATAAGATAACGGCAAATTAATTTATAATCTATACTTAACCTGTAATATGATACGAATCGTTTGTGAACTCGTTGTTGTGTGATTCATTATGCAAACCAATAAAACGATGTACATATATATATATATATATATATATATATATATATATATATATATGTTTTCTCTTTTAACGAAGAAAATATAAAAGCATTTTCTAACTTTTCTTAGCGTGAAATTAAATTAAATCCATTGAGAATTAACTTTCGACGCACCTTTCTTTATACCATGCGCATAGAGAATAGACGCTATAAATATACACGAACTTTACTTCTAGAAAATAAAACTAAATCGAAAAATCAATCGACTTACGTCAATGCTGTTGATACTTACGACTTTACGTAATTTTATTGATACTTTTTCTATTTTTATAACCCTTTTTTTTTTTTTCTTTTCTCGCATTTGGAAAACAATGAATGATTCATTCATTTACCGATACAAAAAGTACACGCGCGATGAAAGGGGTACTTTGTAAAAATATAATGTCTAAATTTTTTTCTTTTCTATGAACATTTTTTTACATATTTCTGATTCAAATTCATATATTACGTAACGTACTCAATGCAATGAAATATATTCATTCTCACAATTATATGACTTCTCTAGGATTCTCCGTCCATTCACCTAACGTCAATGACATCGATGCCTTCAATCTAGTTTCCTCATTCGCACGAAATCAGGAATTTCCTGTAGAAAAATGATGTGACGTAGGCTGTACTTTTTGAGATCAATCACGAGCAATGAGTAAAGTAATTTATCTCGAAGATGATAAGGTTTTGCAATACACATGTTCCCTCTTTCCCTCTCTCTTTCTCCCTATCTCTTTCCCTCTCTCACTCATTCAATCTCTATCTTTTTGATGACGGATCATCAACACAAATAAAAGTATGAGACACGAGACTAATTCTTAATACTTAAAATCGATTCCACGAGATGTTTCATATCCTTATAACAATAAAGGAATACGACTTATCGAGTCTTTGAATTATTCATGAGTTTTCAGGCTAACGCCAGGAACAATGAAACTATATTAATATGGATTTTCCGACTTTCGCGTTATCTTTTTACTTCCATCAATGATGATTTATTTCAATAATTGTACCGAATTCAATTGGTATAATTTGCATATCATTCAAAAAAAAAAAAAAAAGAAAGATTCTTCTTAGGTATAGATCATATATATTGATATGAAATCGTAACGACTCAGAAGAAAATTATTCGTAAGATGAGCACGTACGTATATCCCGGTAGTTCGTCACCATTTAAGGAGAGACAGAATGCGAAATATTTACTGTTTAAATTATACTGTTTATGCAACACATACTCCACGTGTAAGGTGTCGAATGGCAAGAAGAAACCAAAAAGAAATAATATTTTTTTTCAACGGATGAACCGTATTTAACAAAATAATCATTCTCTTCCGGATGAAATTCTTTTTTATTTCTATTAAACGATATAAAACTTTAACCATTAAGTTCTACAAAAAGGGAACACGTTAGGTAATAAGCTAGTCTGCCAATGATGAATCATGAAATGTTAGGAATAACCTTGAACGTTCTGTTAGATCATAGAGAAACAGAGACGGAGACAGAAAGAGAGAAACAAAGAGAGAGAGAGAGAGAGAAAGAGAAAGAAAAAATAGAGAGAGAGAGAGAGAGAGAGAGAGAAAGAGAGGGAGAAAGAGAGAGAGAAAGAAAGAAAGAAAAAAGAAAAAAACAGAGAGAGAGAGAAAGAGAGATGTGTTTAGGAGAGCACTGGCATGCAAATGCGACGGTAAAGACTGTACCTTGCTTATTCTCAATTTTATAAATAGATTCTGACACCAGCAATATAAGAGAAGCAGTTGCATCGTAAACATGTTCAAAAACTAATAATTAGTTTAATAATAACGTGTTATCACATTTTTGTTAAAATTTTATGTATAATTATAATTCGAATGTTAAAAAAGACAAATATTTTTTAAAACACAATAGATCATTCGAAATTAGATCTATTTATATTGTAGATTTTCTTATCGACTGTGCTCTATATATATATATATATATATATATATATATATATATATACACATCATACACACACACACACACACACATAATGTACCTGCCTATAGACTTTGTCAGACGCGATTAATATTTTAGTTGATTTTCATTTAACCTTGAAGAAAGATTTACGTTTCATTACCTCAACTCGTGATCCGTGCGTTCCTTCTGTTCCTTCTCTTTCATCTCTTTCTCTTCCACAATTTTGTGGTAGAAATTCTTCCACATGGCATCCTCGTCCATCTTGATAATTGATCGATTTTGATCACAGTCACGAATAATGATCAATATGGCCAATATATATTTTTATATCTAATAAATACTTAAAAATAATATATCATTTTCGACCTTGATTATTATATTATTTTTACTATCGTTTTTTTTTTTTTTTTGTTTTTTTTTGTTTTACACAGAGACGTATACACAGACACACACACACATATACATTATTTCTTTCTCTTTTTCTTTCTTGTATGTACCGTTATGTTTCGTGACAATAAAAATGACGAACAATCCTCGATTTTCTTAAGACGTACGCGCACGTAAGATTTTTCTTTCGTAAGAATACTAGGAGGAACGATACGTACAGGTATATCGATTTTCCGTGAGGAAATACAATGAGAGATGCCGGCTGACAGTTGCGCCGATAGAAGGAACACGTCGAGGCAATACTGTCTTTACTCTGCAGATGATCACGTAGAATCTCGTAATTTCTCGTACACCCGTTAGATGGCAGTCATAGCCAACAAGAGACTCACCAATGAAAACTGTACGATATATTTATACATGAATATATATATAAAGATATATAAAATATATAAAATGCATGTATAAAAGTACATATTATTTTTTATAAATCGAATAATATATATTTGTGTTAATACATATAAATCTATATAAGTAGACTTATGGTTGAGATAAAAAGAAAAGAAAAAATAAAATAAAATAAAATAAAATAAAAAAAAAGAAATCCTTCTGATAAAAGAAAAAACTTAGAAATTCCAATGATTTGCACGTAGTAAAATTTAAAGAATGACATTAATTTGTAATATTTCAAACGTCCTTATCGAAAATCGTTCAAATTCACCGAGTAGAAAAGCTATAAAAGATGAAAGAGTATTTTTTAAGAGATCAGTTTTGCCAAAATGCGTTCCAAGAGAATTCTCTTCTTTTTATGTCTTGGTAAAATCATCTAATATGAATTAAAAATATTTCCTTGATAGAATAATTCATATTAATACCATAAATATATTTTATTTTTAGGAAGTCTGACGTCGAAGATCTTTACAAACAGTTATTATCGTCAGTTGAAATCATGGACGAATGATTCGTTAGACACATTTATAAGTTCGGAACACGTGGATCCAGCTGAACGGGCTATTGAAAATTTTTTAACAAAATTAGCTGGTCCGATATCAAGACCGATAACATTACGAAGAACTTCTAATGAAAAATATGGCCTTCAACGAACGATTTCTGAAATTTGTCACGTAATACGAAGAAATTTAATGAATTTTGCTAAAACCTGTCGATTAACGTCAACCGTTAATCGATATAAACAAAATTCGGCTATTCATAATATCAGATCTAACGATTGGCTCCCTGAAATTTTACTTCGAGGTTCATTATTACTACACGATTTAGGAGGAATCACAGAAGAAGTAATGTCTTCCGTTGATCGTTATCTTTCTAGACACAATCTTAATCTACCTAAAAATAAAGTGAGTTCATTTTGATATTCCACGTTTTATTCTGATGCAATTTTCTTTTTTTTGTTTTTTTTAAGATTTTTTTTGTTTAATCTATTTTAAGATACTTTAAAATCTGTGAACAGGTGTACAATGCAAAGAAAAATCCCCGATTTTTAGGAACGATCGATGATCTTTCAGAGTTCAGCGATCGATTATGGGAGTGCACGAAATCGAAAACAAGAAATAATCGAAACACAATTTCTATTCTCAATGAAGCTTTTGGTAACTTGGCAAAGGATTCACCTGAACATATTCTAAGAGTTCTTAAATCTCGTTTGGACGTTGCTTTAGCAAACGATCCATTGAATAATAATGGTTCATCACTCGATCAACTAAACGTTCTCTTTTGTAATCTTATTTCCAATAATTCTAGTCATTTAAATCATAAATGTACCACGGAATTCAAAAGTCTTAGTGAGTGTATGTTTACTCAAAAACATAATTCTACAAAGCGTTCGAACGATAGGATCAATAATCATAAAAGTTTCCTAAGAAATCATTGGCTAAGTGGAATCGAAGATATAAGTAATTGCATTGCCGTGTTCGATGACGATGGAAATGCGAATGTGAGGTGTAAAACGAAACGAAAAATACCTAAAGATCCTGGTCGTCGAATAAAATATATTTATGAGAATCTATTAGAACAAAAATTATCAAGAAAATCACCTTTATATCGAGTTGCGAATGATCTAGGTAATGTTCTTTCGATGACACCTTGGGGTAGGCAACTCATCGAAGATACATGTTACTATCTTTCGATTTATCAAGATGGAGTCAAGAAGATCAACAGATTGTCGAAACTTCAAAAGAAAAATAAAAGAGTAACTGCAAAGTATGTACGATAAATTTGTTAATCATTTTGTTATTCATGTGATTAACTAAATTAAATCTATTTTAACATTGAAATCATATCATTTCTTAGATATAAGAAAGTGTCTAAATCTTTGGAATTATATAAAAGAGGTTTACTTTTAAAAACATTGGAAGCAATTGATAATATTCATCGTACGACGATCGAATTCGAAAAGATCGTTGTGAGCGGAATTAAAACGGCAATGAACGAGAATTGGTACTATCATCTTCAAATTTTGAACTGTGTTTCCGATTGGATGACAAAACTTTTTTTATTTTACGATTACGAAAAAGAAAAAAAAAATGAGACGATATTGACGACTACGTTGGAGCCTTCGCTGTCAATAGAATCGGATGAGAATTCCTATGAATTATCTGATGTATTATCTGACGAAGAAGATGATAGTGAAGAAAAAAAAACTGCTTTAATTACGACGAAAAAAGGTAATCATAAAAAAAGAAATTTCTTAATATTTCGTAACTATTATAAAAATAAATCTACCATAAATGATCGTGCTAAAAAAAAAACAATCTATTCCATCGAATGTTACAGTGATGAAGGAAGCTGCTGATAAATCTTTCGAAAAGTTAATTCGATCGATGAATCGTGTAAACGTCCGCACGGCGAACGAGAAAAGCATCCTGGTTAATCTCGCGAATAATTTATTGCTAACAGCTATGTTCATGGAAACTATCGGTTTCGTTTCTGTGTTGTTTTCTCTCGGGAATGCTAATAAAGAGGAAATGAATTCGTCCGAAATAAGAGACGAATGGCTACAAAACCGCAAACATAGATCCTTGATCTTCAAAAGATAACCCACGAAATCGAACCGAAGTGATGCAGAATGAAGATATATCATTTCAAATGGAAATTCTTCGAAAAATAATTTTTATGTTCAACGATAAAAAAATAAATATGAGAACTTATGAATGAGATAATTATCAAGAATAAATATAAATAATGTATAAATAAAATATAAAATTATTCTATACGTATATGTATTTATATCTGAATAAAATGTTATGTTGCAAGTAAAATTATTATTGACGTCATCAAACAATTCATATAATACTCATCTATGAAATTAGTTATATAAATTTCGAGATAATTTTCACAATGTAAGATATTGTTTATGAAATACATCTTACAAAGAATATTCTAACTTTAAGCTATAAATTTTGTCATGTTACATAAACTTAAGATTAAAAAATTTATAGTTCGCATTTAAATCATTGATAAACAATAATATGTTCTAATAAATTTATGATTTACGACAGCTTACTAATCTTAACTCTAACGATGAACCAAAAAATAAAATAAATTAAGGAAATGTAATTACAGTGACATTTACGAAGAATGACGCATCAAATGTTACAAGTAATAAGCAAGTGCTCTACTTCCCAACTCGTATTTTAAAAGAATGCTTTGGACCATCGTTTTCATTTGCTTAATATGTAAGTAGACAAAATATTTCTGTTATTTGTAAATATAATTCATTTAAAAATCTTTTAATATTCTCAGATTCTCATATTGGACGTAACGAACAAGAAACGCATAATGTCAAACTTAGAATTATCGGAGGATATAATATTAACATCAAATCGCGTCCATTTATGGTTATCATTATTATTTTCCAAATCGTTAAAAATCTCATCATTCTACAAAAATTCACATAAAAATAAATTTTCAGGTATCTCTTCATGACGAATTAAATGATTTTCAATGCGGAGCAAATATATTGTCAAAAAGATGGGTCATTACTGCGCTTCATTGTTTGTAATAATAACTCCTATATTTACTCTTTAATCTGTATTAATATCTTATACAATGTATTATACACGTATATTTAATTATATGTTTTCAGCAATTCCATAGATAAAAACGATTACTACGTTCGTGCTGGGTCAAATTATACCGATCACGGTGGTACATTACACAGAGTTAAAAAAATTTATGTTTATAACGAAACGATTTATCCATATTGGTCTACGAAAATATACTATCATGATATCGTCCTTTTCAAAGTGACACCGTCCTTTCGATTCTCTTCGACGATTCTACCGATTGGTTTACCGAACAACAATAAAATACCACGGAGACTTTACGTTTCTGGCTGGGGACATACTTCTTTGAACGTAAAAGAAAAAAATAATTAATTAATATTTTTATCATCGAAAGGATTTTTTGTTCTTTTTTTTTTTTCAGAGTAACTCTCATCGTACTCTGATGACTGTGAACATTCCTTACGTTCCATTTAAAGCCTGTGTCAACTCTGTACCATTGTATAAATTACTCGTTAGAAGGGATCGTCATCTCTGTTACGGTAGACGCGGCAAGGATTCATGCTACGGAGATTCCGGCGGTCCATTGGCTGATGCTTGCACAATTTATGGCATCGTATCCTTCGGCCATAATTGCGGCGAGGTTTCTGGAGTTTACGCAAAAATCTCTTACTATCGTGAATGGATCAAGATTATTACAAAATTATAAGTCAAAGTGTATGTACAAGATAATCTTATCTTTGATAATTTCCACCTTTTGATTTCATTTCTATTACAACTTTTAATTCTCGTAAATTTCCTCGAAAGTCATATCTTTATATTTATCTATACGTATTCTTTTAGATAGGAATACATAAAATAAGAAAGTTTAATAAAAGATTATATTACTTCTGACACATATTTATGTATCTGTTATTTTACACAAATTTTTTCGTCATAAAATTAATTCATTCATATACGAACGTTCGTTAAATATAAATTATATTTTTAATATAGTATAATATAAATTATATTAAAAATTTAACATTATATAATTTTCTCTATGAACATGAAAAAAGAATGAGTTGTAGTAAATCAAAAATTTCAATTAAACTTTGTTATAAAAAATAAAACAAATATTAAAATTCTAGATTAAATAGATACGAATCGTTCAATTATAATAACATTATCAAAGATCTTTAAAAAAATGATAAAAATGAATAAATAAATGATCGTAAAGACTTCGTATCACGTTACTGTGTTTTCAGGAAAGTAGATAGGACAAGTCGAATCACGGAGCGTGGACCCCAGCGCGTTCAGGTCCGATGGACACAGGAAGTCCATTACACGCGTGCCGCGCAACAGCGTGTCATGCACACACGCGCGTGAACGTGTCTCTTTATCTTCATGCAGGGTCGAAAAAAAAATAGTACATTTATTTTATGAAAAGAAACAATCATTTTCATTTCCTTTCAGGAAACGTATGTAAAAAAATGATGTATGTATAAAAATTACAAGAGAATAATTTAATAAATAAAAAATTCACTTCGTTGAAAGACAAAGACGAACGAAGACGAACAAAATTATAAGTTGTTGGAAAAAGAACGCCTTCTCTTTTACCTTCGGCCCTGAACTTGTAGTACTTATGTTAGAGACTATCGTTTACCAGGCTGACTCATCCACACCTGAACATTTCTATGCGAGATGATTGCATGCTTTTCCGTTCGCATTTCCGAACCTTTGTAAACTCTCCCCTTACTGCAGACAATTTAGTAAATATCTTTGTAAAAAAGACAAAAGCGTGAGAAGTACTCTATCACTGAATTACATCCGCTAGTATTACCTTTATTATCGTATCAAATATGATAAAGTTCATTCTTAGATTAAAAGTAATTAATCGATTTTTCTCATGTGTTATATATATATATATATATATATATATATATATATATATATATATATATTGAATATATTGATACGTGACTCACCCAACTATTGCAACCGGATAAATCTTATTCCGTAGACTCTTCAGTATCTCACGTTTTAATTTCAAATACCACGAATTATTACTTTTAGAATTGCAGTACTTTTGCGAAACACTGTTAACTCGAATACTCTCTGTAATTTCGTCTTTCGTCACTGACTCCCATTCCGATACTGCCGATACTTCTTCCACAGCCACATAAATAAACGAATCCGAAGAGTTCGAATTGGACGAAGAGGTCGAATGATTTGTTCTCGTTTTTCGTTGTCCTTTCTTACGTAAACAAACATTGTCTATTTCGGGCTCATTATCCGTCATGATCGACAAACTTTTATTCTTTAAATATTCCTTCAAAAATATATTCGTACGTTTATTAGAAACACACAATTGTTCACTCATTTCAACGGTCCATGAAAATCTTTAATTTAAATAATCAACAAATTTCATTCATTTTTACAAATTGTCTTTGTCTTTGTCTATACACAATATTAAATACTTATTTCTCATTTTTACAATTGTTTCAACAGGTACTTCCCGGATATATTTGATATCTAACTTATTCTATTAATTGATTCGATAATTAACATTTGTTTTTAATCTGTATAATTTCAAAATTGAATATATTCGTGCCGACGAAGTGTCCGATGTATGGAATAGAAAGTGTACGACTGAACAGGCTCGCAGGAAAGGCTAAAGCAGGCGGGAAAGCCCAACGACAGTCCAACTGATTGTGAATTCATGCACCGGGAGAAGGGGTTTGTCTATGGTGTCTTGAAGTTTATTTACCATTTGCTGAACGTTATTGTTCCGACTATATTTTCCAAATGACTTTATTCTACACGTTGCATATTACATATCAAGTTTAAATAAACAATCGTAAAGATTTCACATAATAAATTGATATTAATTAATAAGAAACTAATTCTTGTCAATTAAAAATGATGACCGTGCATTCGGAGAAATTGTAAAGTTTTGTTTTTTATTATATACAATGACACCATGACGAAAAGTGAATGGCCACGATGGCACGAAATAACGGTATAACGTTGAAGATGAAATTACGATAACAAATAATTAGAATAAGCAACAAGAGAATCTTTAAACGCAGTGATTATGTTGCTTCGTCGAATATGGCATTTTTATTTTATGGAGTTGCATGCTACGCATGGCAACGATTTAAACAATGAATGAAAACTACGACACGTTCAACGTTGCTACACAATGGAGAACAATGCCCGAAGATCTCAGCCTGAATTTCTAATGATGTTTCTTTTTTAATACGTCAAGTCTTCTGCGTTTCAAATATACACGTAATTTATAAATAGCTGTTATCTCAATAAATAAATACTCATACAATACGAGTAGCATTTATTTCTTTTCGATTAAATTTATTCGTAACAGTTCATAGAAATTTTTCCTTATTATCTAAAATAAATTTACACGTAATATAGTAAGTATTTATAACAAAAACTTTTATCTTTTACAAGATAATTAAAAATATAATATTTTTATTTTTTTAACGAGATATACATATATATATATATATATATATATATATATATATATATATATATATATATATATATATATATATATATATTTATACACGTACATATAAGTATAGCAAGCGTGTTAAAAAAAAAAGCATTTTTCACATAATCTCACAACACATCCGTTGACGACGAACTGATAATTCACGAATGCAATGACATCATCACGATCATAGGCTAAAAATTTCCATTTCTTGCAATTGATTAGAGAAATATGACACGTTTCTAATCTAAACGAATGAATGAATAACAAAAAACAATTGAGATCTAAATTTAAATTTAATACATAAGTATACCTAAACGATTTAGAAACTTTTGATATCTTTTTTTTTACATATACTCGGATAAGAGAATTTCACGGTGTGTGATATTAGAAAGGATCCTTGGAGGAATTACACTAAAGGCTGAATTCACTGGCGTGAAATTGAAATATTACGAAATTCCAAAGCTTCTTCTACCATCGACGTTTTATTGTCAAATTATTGACAAATTTGCAGGACCTATTTCTTCCGAAATGTAAAGATTCTATGACGTGAACGTCGACGTAAAACGTTAATTAGAATTTACCTAGGATGTAAATTTCTTTTGTAAGATGAATAACGAGATATGTCATAACGTTAATTGTATTTCATGGAAGACTAACAGTATTCATAATCAAATGAATTAAGCGTCTAAACGTGATACTTGCACGAAACCTTTTCCAAAAACTTAATCAACTTTAATAGAAACTTTGGAGAATTTAAATGAGTATACACGTGTCTCTATAATCTTTTTTCATCGTACAAGTACGACGTATAAATATACATATATATATATCTATATTATCTAAGGAAAAAAAATGAAACTTTCGTATAATTTCTTCGCTATAATTCGATCTTATTTATATTAATAAATGCTATACGATAGAACATAACATTTATAAAGTGCATTGACTTTTCTAAATGACTTTTCTAAAAGCACCACGCTGCAATCGATACAAACTATTCTATTGTAAATGAGTAACGTGTATATGGTACATAATTAATAGAGATGAAGCATGGCTAATAATACATCTAATTATACTTCCGAGTACGAACAATAATTCAATAGAAAGAAGTATTAAATGCATTGCGTACAATTAAAATTTGAATGAAACGCTTGAATAAAATGTCATATTGTAAATTTGTACTTACTCTGAAGTGGACGTCAAACGTAAAAGCTGGGGACCTGATTTGACGTAAGTTGTACACACATTTTTTTCGTTGACATTCTCCTCCACCATCTGTGTCGTTCTCCATAATCTCCATAATCCCATATTCTAAGAAATTTCTTAGAAACACGGTCTAACGTTATCTAAACTATTCCCACGTGCATTAAAAATAATCTAAGTGTATCAAAGAGACACATCAAGACATTAGAAAACTCGTCTTTCAGACTAACCATCCGCAAGCCGACTGTAGAAAAACTCATCTCTGAATAGCTTCCTATTCAACGAGGAAATAACGTCCACTTGTCTGTACCGTAATTACGCGTATTTACATGAACAGGCGAACGTCAGTCTACGGTAATTAATTACATATACTGAACATGTCATCATGAGACTAAAAATATGGACTGATTTACTATGAACCCTTATTAACAATGAATATTTGTTAGGAAATATATTTGAAAGATTTTTTCTTTTTTTTTTTTTTTTCTAAAATCATTGTCCTTTTTCAAAAATTATCGAACCAAACGTATCCGTTCGATTCGTTCCTTTTTATTTTACTATCGTATAAAGCAAAGAGAGAGAAAAGACGTAACATTATTATAAAGCTTTGATCTTTCGTACGAGAAAAGTTAATTTTCTCTCTCTCCTTCGATCGTTTATCCCGAACAAACTCCTCCATACTTTCGCTCGCCCTTTTATGTTCGACTCGCCTCCCCCCCTCTTACTTTGTTAGGAATTTTTATTACGGACCTCTTATTAGATGGAGGTCTTAAACTTCCTTTCATCTTCTTCAAGCGGATTTCGTCTAAACTGAACGTTATTGAGTCTGACATAGCCAACGTGGAAAGCTTCGAAAATACGATAATTTCTCTAAATCCATTAAAGGTATCTTACCTTCCCTTCGTCGTCGTCGTCAACTCGACAAGATGGATTGCATTAGGTAAACGAAATCATTACCACCTCTCCATGATGCAGACATCGAAAATTAGGTCTACGATACATGAGAATAAATAAACATGCGCTAATAAATCATTCCGTGCTTCAGCATCATTAATCACTTTGTATATAACTGCATATAATGGATTTATTGAATAATATATAATATCTCGTTGCAAAAAAAAAAAATATTTAACGAAATAAACTGACCGAAATATGACTCTCGAAGAAAAAGAAAAAAAAAGAGAAAAAAGAGAGAGAGAGAGAGAGAGAGAGAGAAAGAGAGAGAAGAAAAAAGAAGAGAGGAAAAATATTTATTTTCATCATTTAACAAATCTATCGAAGTAAAATAAGTTAATAATTAGAGTGATAATATCTATATATTATGACAACTCTTTTATAAATTCTTAGGATTACAATATCTCTTTATCACATCAAATAATCATTGTCTAGCAACGAACGTTAAAAGGATTCGGTGTTTCGAAAAGAGGCCTTGCTGTATGAATTTTCATCCTTGTTTTGAATGGATCGGGGAAGGTAAAGTTCCTACATAGGATTCACGAAATGGTAGAGCAAGAGAGAAAGAGAAAGGGAAAGAGAGAGCGAGAGAAAGAGAGAGAGAGAGAGAGAGAATGAGAGAGAGAGAGAGAGAGAAAAGGAGGGGTTGGATTGAGACATGTCGGGGTGTGGCCGGTCCTGGGATTAACTTTGCTGACAGCCAATCATATCCGAGACGACCCCACCAAGTGCACGACTGGGAAAGCCAGCTTTGAGGCCGTCGCAGCAGCAACCCCGTCCACCCTTCTACGTACAACAACCCCCTCACGGCTAATTGCCCTCGCTTTAATATCGCATGTGGAATGAAAGCTCGAGGCGGCAACGGGGTAGGTTCCTTGCTTCAGCTGGTGTTCCGGGTGTTCAGAGGTTGAAGGGAGCTGATAAGGTACTATATAGAAGCTAGCTAGGAGTCCAGGAAACAGAGACTGCTTTGAAACACCTTCGTTGCTCGTATACCTATAAACGAGCATTTCTCAATGTATGTGTCTAGGTGTTAGCATGAATATGGTATAGACCATAGCTCTTGCTACGATTAAATTTCGAAACAATGGCGAACCGCTTGACGACTCCTTAGTTGGCGAATCTTGCTTTATTAATGATTTAGATACTGTGCTAAGTAGTTAGGTGTAAGGACGAAAACCATGAAACCATGAAATACCATCAATAATTTTTAATACTCCAAATAGAGGAGTCAGTTTATAATGAATTCATTAATAGATCATGAATCTACGAAACAATGTAAGATAATATTTTTTTTTATTTGTTATATTGAAAGAAAGAAAAGAAATGTTGATAACGATCGAAGGGGATAATCCTTTGGAAAATTTTGTAAACTGAATTTACTAGAATCTCTCGAGAATCGAAAAGAAATTCCGTGAAGCTAGGAAGATCTTCTAAGATCGCTTTCGTCTTATATATTGGCTCATCCGGAAGGGGAATAGCTCTTATAAAGCGGAGCAATTATCCGGGTAAAATACTCTCCGAAATTTCCGTGATAAATTTCGGCTCGTAATAAGGGTGGAGTCGCAAGTCATTTGGACGAGGACGATCAAGGGTATGGGTATCGAGCTTCAATAGAAATTCTTTTCAAACCCCACCGCGTGCTCGGTCGGCCGTTTAATTTAAACATTTGTCGCCTGTTACGCGTTCACCTTCTCTGCTACGTCGTTTTAACTTATACTTTCTAGAGCGGTTTCTTACTACTAAGCTAATAATTACCGTCTTTCTGAATACAGTGTGAAATAAGAACATAAAAGGGTCTCCCTAACACGAGCTTGAAAATCTTCTCTTCCGTTTTCATTTCTTCGTTTGTTCCAACTTCTCTTTGTTCCAAGTCGCAATAAAACGAAATCATCTTATTTACTTAAATAACGAATTATTAGCCATCTAAATTAATTATTTAATACGATTAATAATAAGAATGACAACCTTCCAAAAAAAAATTTGAAAATTGACGAAAGTTTGAAAATTTAATTAGAAGTAACGCCTCACGATCAAATAAGAAAATATATTTTACGTTATACCTACGATAACTTAGCTTATTCCTATCCTCCATCTCCGCCCTTCTCCCAACGGTGCCACTCTTCGAAGTAGATCCTACAATGCCAAAGTTTGCGACAAAGTTAGCACGCCGCGAAATATATGACGTAATTACATGAGCCCGTTCCTCGTTTTGTAAAATATTTAGAAGGTTCTCCAAGTAAATTTCGAATTTATAGCTTAATTTTACGCTCATAGAAGTGTCAACGAGATAAGTGCACAAGTTTTCATAATACCAAGCGATTTCTTTAGAGATCTCTTTGTGTAAGATATTATCTAGTATAAATTATATAAAATACATGAAAGGAGATGATCGATAAGGTTTAGATTCGTAAATAGTATTAAAAAAAAGTTGAAATATTAATAATTAAAAGTTTAAATATTAATTAAACGATATTGGTCGTGATATCGATCATCGACAACATAAGTTACTTTTCACAATGTAACATACCTTAAACATACCGTTGACATGACTTAAAAGCTCATCGTAATTAAGCACCCTTAAGCTCCTTAGAGGTTTTCCGAGGTTCTGAAATTCCCGCACGCTCGTCAACATCTAATGAGGGGATTGTGGATGAAGTTTCGGCCCAGATAGAAGCAATTAAGCAAACCCCACTCGATGCCAAGACGTGAGAATTACCTTAAGACTGTGTTTATACTCTCCATTAAATTACATTAAATCGTATCTATTAAAAATCATGTTTCATTTTATTTTCTTATTGATAGAAAAAAAAGAACAATAGAATACGCGAAAAGAACAACAATCTCTACGAAATATTATATCCTCAAAGAGAAATAAAGATGACAATAAAAAAAAATCGTAAAATTTTAGAACAATGAGAAAACGAAATGTTGAAATAGATCGAGTTAAAAAAAAAAAGAAGTATGAAGGAAAAGAAAAGTAGCTCATCATAATTAAAGGAGACAGCTAATTAGCGCAACGTCTTAGACACAGATGACATCGTTGAGAAGCGAAGACACTCGGTCTCAACCGTGGCCAAGGTAGCTACACAGTCGGCTAAGATCTTGCTCGGATCTACTCGTGTTCATTCCCGTATACATAGAAGCACCCCTTGGCCAAGAGCTCCTAGTCTCTAGGCGAAAGCTTATTAATGGCTCTCTCTATCTATCTTTCTCCCTCCCTCCCCCCTTCTCTCTCTCGCTCTCTCTTCGAAGGAAGAGAACAAGGAAAAGGGAGGTTTAGGAAAGGGAAGAGCAAGGTTGAGTCGACGCGAAGAGCAAGAAGGGTGACGGCTGGTGGTGGAAAAAAGTAACAAACTCCCCGCAAACAAGGCTACCACCCCCTTTAGGTATACCCTAAAGCTTACCGACACGCAGCGCAACTCGCTCCGTAGGCGTGTCCCAGGACTAGTGGTGATGGCAGGACTCGGCCAACCAGGACTCGAGACGCAACATTCGCCTCGGCCTTCCTCGGTTCGAACGAAAAAATATTGACCGTACATCGAGAGGATATCCTGCGGTCCATTTGGGGGTTGCGGAGGTGAAAGACGACCCTGGAGGAGGGTGAAGAGCAGACAACATCGGTGAATACCCCTCTCATCACGTACGGGATCATTAGCCGGATATCCTTGCTCCTGCCACCACTGGCCAACCCCGCAACACACCATCCTACTAACTCTTGCCACCCCTCTCTTTCTCTCTCTCTCTCTCTCTCTCTCTCTGTCTCTATCTATCTATCTATCTATCTTTCTCTATCTCTATCTCTATCTCTCTTTCTGTGATAGCGGTGATTTTCGTGGCTGACATCATTATCCTCGGATGCTCCGAAGCGCCAGCGCGGATCGACTCTCGCGAGACCAACCTCTTCCTCCTCATCCTTCTCTCGTTATACTATTCGTGCTTCTACACCTTTGCCACTTTCTTCTTTGCTCTCGCCCTTCGAAAAACGAGCTCGATTCTTTCTAAAGGATCCACGCGATTATCAGTAACGAACACTGGTCCTGAGAAAACGTCAACCAATGCGTGTTTATCTCTAAGTTTATCCGACGGCTACGATTTTTACAGTTTTCTGTAAAGACTTAACGAAGCTTTATAAACTTTTTCGATCGTTTTAAGTGAAATGAATAAATGCAACGACGTTGTGTATGGTGATAGGACTCTTTCGGAAAATACAATGGACTGATCGTTTAAGTGATGTAATATATATTTGATGAATGTGATGAACTTTTCTTGTTGGACTTTTACGACGATGTATTTGTAAGTAATCAAAAAAAATTGAGTAAAATATAGATATAATAAAATTAAGACATCGTTAGTGAGAAACAAAGGAAATTAAGAATATAAACCGAAAACAATGGAGACGAGCGATCCGTCGGGTCGATTAACGATAGAGGATCTATCTGATTGTCGAAGCGACAGCAATCATTCCGAGACACAAATACGTGCTTTTCAGGATTACGAAAGAGTTAAGGAATTAAATTTGTCGGTGGATAAAAATAAGGAGGATACTTCGAACGAACCAAAAGATTTTCACATTGGTTTAGAAGGTAGAACATCGATGCGTTTCGATGAATTTTCTAACGACATTACTAGAGGTGTTTCAATGACCTTAAACAAAGCAAAAGATTTTGGTTACTCTACGAACGGCATAAGTAACTTAAATTATTCATTGGAAAGAACAAACGAACCTGAAGATTCAATGGAAATGGCAACGTCACTTTGTAGATCGAAAAATTCCACCGCGAAGGATTTACTTTTCAATCTTCGCGAAACAAGACAAAAAAATGCTCATCCGACGCTCTCGTCTTTGGACAGATGCAACAAGGATCTTAATTTTGGTATCGAGAGAGACATTAAGGACTTTGGTTTGCTGAAGAATTATGGACTCGATCGTATGAAGGAATTCAACTTGTCGTTAGATCGGATTAGAGACAATCATATAAGTAATCTCACACTCGAAAGGCTACGTGGAAATGCTGGACTCCTGGAGAATCCTGCCATTTTGGACCACAGTGAATTCAGAAATCTTCAGGTGCAACAAAGAAGTCCAGAATTGGAAGCTATTGCCTTGGAACGTATGAGACGTTCTCATCTTTTAGGCACCGATCTCTCCGTACAAAATCTCTCGACGCAGCTCCCTCACTCGCATGCCATCACACAAATGGAACACTCTCAGGCACAACAACAACAACAAGCTAAATCCTTCACCATCGACGCAATTCTCGGACTGAGAAATAATCAAAGAGAAAAACGTGGACAACAGCAACAATATAGAAAACATCAGGGTACTTCCCGTAAATATTCCATCTTGTTATGCATGTCTCATTTTATTTATCACATGTTCAAATTTATCACCAACACGATATGAAATAAAAGCCAACGATTGACAACGATGGTTAGCTGTCTGTCAATGCAATAACCACTAATAGTTATCATTTGACAGACTCGGACTTTGCTACATTCGCGAGAAAATTTTCTAAATTTCATGAAACTCTAACGTCTAGACGGATTTTTATTAGTGAAAATAGATAGTATTAAGGAAATTTTGATGTGAATATTTTCTAGAGTGAGTATATCACTTTTTTCGTTATTAACGAATGTTAAATCAGATATAATTTCTAACAAACGAAAGAGACTTAACCTATCTCGCGTTTTACGATACAATTAATTATGATCGTTTGATAACGTAAAAGAAAATTAAAAAAAGAAAAGTTAAAATCGAACAAAGAAAATATTTTGAAGTCGTTTCGAAAAGAATTTTTATATATATTTTACAGGTCAGGAAAGTTCAACGAAGAACGGAAGTTCGACTTTACGTTCACCCGGCGGTGGAAAATCAAAGAGAGTGAGGACGATTTTCACAGCCGAACAATTGGAACGACTTGAAGGCGAATTCGCTCGTCAGCAATACATGGTTGGCCCTGAAAGACTATACTTGGCTCACGCATTGAGATTGACCGAGGCGCAGGTCAAGGTCTGGTTCCAAAATCGTCGAATCAAGTGGCGCAAGCTTCACCACGAACAACAGACTCAGAGAGTTCAGGAATTTCAGAGATCGCTGAGCACGTCCTTAGAACACGAGGACTGCAACGAGACAGATAAATGGTGAAGAGGCTTGCATCTCGATCATCTTAGATCACGATCGAGACAACACATTCCTCTTGTCGTTTCTCTTCTCTTCCTTTTGCAATCGTGTCTTCTTTCCATTTCTTCTTTGAAACGTGTGATCGCTCGATTTTAACAACGATCCGGCCAAGACCCATTTCAAATATCGTTTTAATCGATATATTTAGCTAAAGATATTCCGATCATTTTCTTTTTTCTTTTTTTTTTTTTTTTCTTTTTAAGGAAAAGACTCCGTCCTTTTGATTTACTTATTTCTTTTCACCTTTTTTTTCCTAACACAATTCTAATATCGTGTATCGATTTCTTTTCTTAACTCATTTGAAAATCACGAAGGAAACCGATCAAAGACTTTGTGATTTTAGAGAAAATTATTGTTACACGAAGATCACGTGTTACGAGAAAAAAAAATTAATTCAATTGAAATGCAATGTGAACAGTGAAATTGTAGTAGATATAAAATTGTCAAAATATTGTGGAATAGGAAACACCGTTTTGAGACGATTTTTTTTTTAATGAAATTCCTCGGCGTAGAAACCGATTGATAACTAAAAGTCGAAGCGAAAATAGTCATTACCATGCAACAAACTGAGAAGCACAAAACACAGAAGTACACGGCTGGGCGTTCGCCTTTGTGGTCCACAAAATATCAAACAGATGTCAGAGATTCTTCGGATGCGAACTGGAAATATCTTCACAAACATAATTCGTCTGTTCCACCAAACAAAGCTAATAGGTAAGCATTAAAGAATTTATCAAGGTAATTAAGTATTCTAATTAAATACTTAATATACATGTATATCGTATTTCAAATCGTTAAATTTGTATTACTCAATATTCTTGATTCTTAATTAGCGCTTAAAAAAGAAAGGGACGAAGAATATACTTCGGAAATAACTGTTTGGAAATATAATTCTGTCTTTAGGAGACAAGTCAATGCGACGGCCGAACCAGTATCGAATTATTATTTTACTATGAATTCCTACAAACAACCTAAACATCACAATTGCGAATCTCCAACGCATACAAAATACACGACGTGTCAAAATACAGAACCACATCGATGGGCATCGCACAATCAGACTAAAATTCCTCGGAACAAGTTTTACACTACAAACAACAATATCGCGATCGTGAGAAGGTCTAATTACAACAAGAACGAGTTGGAGGATGACGAGAAGGTAAGATACGTTGATGAGGAAATGGGTAATTTCACCGAAGATAACATCGAAGAGGATGCAATCGAGGAAGGTACTAATGATCGACATTTTGAAATTTCAAAATTTCACCATAAGTTTCTTTTAAAATATTTAACATTTTGTTGTATAGTTGAGGACGATCAGGCAGAAACAGCTGAATCCGTCGATAAGGATTACGAAGAACACGAAGCTGACGATGAGATCGACGAAGAATCCGATTCACCTATCTTGAGGTCACAAAAATTGCAGAGACGACCTAAAAAGGATGAAATTTTACAAGAACAACAAAGATCAAAATTGGTTAAACAACAGCAAGATCCACGGAAACTTCATTATCAACAATACATACAAAACTCATACGATAGTCATCCGTCAAGAAGAAGGTTCGTCAAACTTAATTAAACATGTTACTAAAAATAATACAATGATGTTGCAAATAATATTTCTTACTTGAACAGATACTATCACGACCTCGATGATCGCGACGCAACAGAATTTTATTCCGACAAGGAAGCGATAGAGCCACCAACACCACCAAAAAATTCTATCAGAAGATTAGGGAACTATTATCAACATAGGACACCATCTAGAAGTTCATCCGATCGCTACGATACCATTGCTTCTTTGAATCAATCGATTCGCCGACCTCGACCTAGACAGGATGTTGAAGCTCTGTTGCATTCAGAAAATAATAAGAAATGTATAAGATGTGGTGCACCTTCTGGTAACAGATCTTCAACGACAAGTAAAAGGAACAGCTGCAGATTTCAAGAACATCCTAATTTTATTGTGAAAGAATCGATCGGTAATCTACGAATTCAATTATAAATTAATAAATTTAAATATCTAAAAAGAGACAAAAAGATGGAATACAATGAAAACAAATGTGTGACAAATAACGAAGATATTATTATTATTATTATTATTATTATTATTATTATTATTATTATTGCTATTATTATTATTATTATATCGTTTTCACACATTAGGCGACGATATGGATGCCGTTGAAAAAATTATATGCAGCCGTTGCAACGTCAAACACAATTCCGAGGACATTGAAAGACCTTACAGATTAACAAGATCAGCTTTGCAGACATTAAAACCACGACGATCGAAAGGCTCGAAAGGAATCTATGAAGTATTGGAAGATTATCAGATAAACGAGGAAATTCCAAATGATTATATGACGAACAGATATTCGAGAGATATTGCTGCAAATACCGTTCACGAGAGAACGAGACATTCTGCGCCAACAGCGCGTGGACTAACCACCAAATCGTCCTCTCGTTATGACGCTTAACAGCCAATTTATCATGAGGCTGTCCGCAGATCGAGGGAAATTTGGATGAAACGTCGAACGAAAAAGTTTAAAAGACGTTTCGTGTCAATGGCGAGTGTGTTCTAATCTAAAAAAAAAAATAAAAAATAAAAAAGGAAATAAAAGCAATAACAAGAACAAATTATTTGTATCAGTGTAAGGTGATCGTTTCCGTGAAAATTCAAACAAAAAACTGAATGAACTCGTATACATATAAACGAAAAAAAAAAATTATGACGCTTTCGAGAGAAAAATGTAATTTGAAAATAATCTTATTAAGAATCGTGAGATACTCGCATCCCAATGATTTCCCTCCGACCGATTGTGTAATATATATTTTTGTAAATGTCTTCGAAACGTGTAGGTGTGTTAATGAATGTTACATAACATAGAATTTCGCTAAGAACGACGTAAAATTGTTAGCACGATGTACATATAGAGATAACGAATTAAGAAGAGACTAGGAGTTTAATATCTCAAAATATGTACTTTTAATGTCCAAAGATCACGAAAAGAAATAAACGTACGACCGTAAAGTGTACGATTTCTTTTGACATTGGCAATACGAGAAATACAATATGTAAATACGCGGTGACATTACAATTAATTATACACGTACATCCATACGCGTACATCCATACGCGTATATGTTGCAGAGAATAAACTCTTGAATCTGTACATTCGAAATGGCACGTCGTTATATCTCACTTTTCCTCTTATCCATCCATCTCGACAAATTCATTTTTTTACTAATCTATCACTTCATTCTACTTCGCATAACATCGACTAATTCGTTTTATCTCTGTTTCCTCTATCCTATCCACAATTAAAATTTACGACCAAACGAAGCTCGTTCGGCATGCAAAGGTAAAAGCAACGAGCCGAGCTTTTGTTTAAAATATTAATAACATGATGAAACTCCGTTGCCTTTCTGAAAATAGAGGGTTACGCTTTGTCCAATTAAACTCGATACCTTTATTATTATTCGTCCGTCGAAAGAGGATAATATTTATTGCCAGCCGAGGGGACGAGATGGGTCAAAATTGTAATTTCACTTGAAACGTAGAGAAATCAATTAACGAACCAGCAAATTAAGTGGAATCAGCAATTCAACAAAAGAATAAATGCTCGTAATTGATCGAATAATAAATTAACGTTGATTTTTCCAAAATACGTTCGAATAAATGCGTATGGAAATTTTGGTTGGAAGAAAAAAAAAACGAAGAAAAACATAATCAATTTAAAGTTACGTTTGAAGGATTTCACATAGGTATATGTACGTGATTGTGATATGGGAAAGTCATACCCGGATGGGGTGACGGTAACTGATATTCGCTCGTTACTCCTATCCCTTTTGTCACCGTGATAAATTAGCCCTCGACCCGTGTCAAAGGATCACAAAGAAAACGTTCCTATCTCGTGCGGAGTGTCGCACCATGTTGACTATCATCGTTCCACATCGTTCTAATAAAAAATAATCGATCGAGAAGGATCGAAAGAGATACATCGTAGAGTTTGAATGAATCGCGAACTTGATAATTAACGTAACTACTTTTGCCTTAATCGCATTGATGTAATTAGCATAATTAACTACTTAGCTGTTGAAAACAATGAAATATATAAACGATCATTGTATCTATTTAACCTTATCTCGATCATATTCTATTTAAATACCACATTATATTCTATTTAAATGCCACTCTAATTGTACGTCGTTCATTTTTAAAAATAATATCAGCTAATTGAAACACAAACTTTTTTTAAATGATGACGTAAGAATCTTCAAAATAATCGAAGAAAAAGCCTTAACAAATTCGAAACTTGATAACGAATGAACGAATGCATCAACTTCCGACAAAAGATCGTTCGTATTGCAAACCGAAAGAGAATAAAAAAGTCGAGGAGCCGATGAGTCCTCGATATCGCGAGGTAGAGAACCAGTCTGTGCGGGGGATGTAAGCTCCGCCTATCCCAGCGTTACATCGAGACTTGGAGCACCCCCTCTTGCTCTTTATCCTCTCTCTCCTCTCTACACGTTATCCCAGCCCCTGCTCCATCGTCGTTGGCATCCGCGGCATTCCAATTAGCTCGCGAATCAAAAGAGCCCCACTGCCTTTGTGGGGTCTCACTCCCTACCCCTCACAAAACTCTATCTCTATCTCTGTATCTATCTCTCTCTTCATCCCTCTCCCTGGACCAGCCGCTTTGTCCTCCTCTCTGTCTCTACGTCCCTTCCTTTCTCTCTCTCTCTCTCTCTCTCTCTCTCTCTCTCTCTTCGCGTCCGTTCTACCACTCCTCTTCGCTCTCAACCCTCTTTTTCACTCTCCTCTTCCACCACCTAGTATTCTTCATCCTCTGCGTACACAGCGCAATGATTTTTTCTTTCTTCTTCTTTTATTCGTAACTAGCAGCAAACCATGGGAAAGAGCACCCGTTAGACCGAGTTAAGAGAGGTAGAAAGAGAGAGAGAGAGAGAGAGGACAGATTAAAACGCGGTTTTAATCGCAAATCTGCCCTCTCCTTTACATCCTCGTAACTTCCATCAGAGAGAAGATTTCACGAATGTAACTACGTCGAATTCGTATTATGTTGAAACGTTAATTATCTCATCATTTTGTGTTACTTTTAAAAGATCCCTCGATTTAGATCAGATTTCAAAATTCTTCAAATTGATTTAAAATTCTTTCTATTTTCGATCGTTTGAAACTTTGTAAGTTTTTTCATTTATCAAGCTTTCAGATCTCAAAATAAATAATCGTGTGTAACGAGAGTATCAAAATTGGCATTTAATAATATTCGGATAGAGATATACTTTCTATCGGTAAATTTAACAGAGCATTACCTGAAATCCGTTGAATTTCCGAAATTCGAGAAATGCGTCAAAGGAGATGCCATTCTCCAGCTATCTTTGTTAATTACACCACCGTATTAACCTTTACAGTATATATTCGTTTATATGATTTACAAAAAAAAAAATTATTTCTATTTTCTGTTGTATATTTTCTATATCGAAAAATGACCACTTTGATGATTTATTTAAATCCGATGAATTATCATAGATAACTCCTAAATATATATGTTAAGCCGAATGAAAAAATTTTTCGATATTATCAAAAATAACATACAAAACGTTAAAGTCATATTTTAATTAAGGAGCAAACACGTTTCGAAAGATTGTACATACTACATACATCGAAAACGATACGAGGTATGAGCTTACATGACAAATTGAAATTGCTAAGGTTCTTTCTACGTTTTCCTTGGGTTCTTGTTGTTGTTGTCGTTGTTGTTATTGTTGTTGTTGTTGTTGTTGTTGTTGTAGTAGTCGTCGTCGTCGTCGTCGTCGTCGTCGTCGTCGTCGTCGTTGTCGTCGTCGTTGTCGTCCTCGTCATCGTTGTTTTTTTTTCGTTTACTGCAACGAACGCCCATATATTTCCGTCGTTGAGGGTAATTGAAATCGGAGGAAACCGCTCGTGACGTTTCTCTTGGCTCGACCACGACGAAACGCAAACGCAAATTTTATTACGCTGTGCCTCTATCCACTTCGTTAGATACCCACTTTGTTTATCATTCGCGAATATTAAAATTCCCGGTATACCGTATATAGATATGTATTTACGTGTATGCCTCGGCTCTTGGCCGCCATTCCTACACTTTTTTCTCTCTCTCTCTCTCTCTCCCTCTCTCTCTCTCTCTCTCTCTCTCTTTCTCTCTTTCTCTCTCCCTCTGTTTCTCTTCTTCCCTCTTTCTCTCCACACTCTTCCTCTTACACATGCACGATATTCATGCAGGTACGCCCCGCCCGATTTCCATAAATCCGCGATTCGTTTTTCGATGCTCTCGACTGAGAATCACCGCTCGAAGTACTCGATTCGAAATTAATATTCAACGATAAGAATTGAATCCGTGAAAAAAGAAAAAAAGAAAAAACAAAGATTTTTTCATCGTTTTCTTTTTTCTATTAAAAAAAATAGATTTATATATCTATCGATAAATAAAATTATAAATACTATAGTGTGTTCGTATTTTATTTTCCAAATAGTTTTATTAATTGAAAGTAAGAATGAGAAACGAGTTCGAGCTAATAATAATCATTCTCGATCTCTTTACGTTCTTTTACATACACGCACATATATATATATATATATATTATACTCGTATATATACATACGACGAGAGGAAGGACGGCGAATTCCAGTCGCAATAAAATAACTTGCCGTAACACAAAGGATTATTAATATCAAGGGTAGGATGAAAGAAGAGAGGAAACGTTCGAAATAACGTGCGTAGAACGATAATACATGGTGTAACTTTGTGGGCATGATCAAAGAGCATTCCTTCGCTTGAAATATGCCAGTAGCTTCCCCTCGATCGCTCCGTTAGATCCATATGAAACGGAGACGCTTTGGAAAGGCATGGTGGTTTGTTGTGTATATGCGTATTACACATGCATTCTCAAACATATACATATAATATATATATATATATATATATATATATATATATACACATATATACACATATATTATACACACACAAACACATATCTTTACTTTATTGTTATGATTACATCTGTCTTTCTTTAAATTTAATTACATTACATATATATATATAGTTAAGTAGATACTTGTTATTAAAGAACAATAAACCTTCTCTTAAGAAGATAAAAATAATCTTAAGAATCGTAGATAGAAACGATAATATTTGTATAAAGAACGCTAACACTTTTCTTCGTAATTTAAAAGGATAATCTCTCGTTATACTCGATGCTCTCTGCTCTGACCTCACAGTTTCCCAGGCTATTATTCTCTCAAAGTAGAGAGATAACGAGTGAAATTGTCGATGTCGAGTCCGCTTCGGCAAGGTAATATAATTCCAACGATATTATTCGTTTCGTATAAATGGTAGGAAAACGAGTATGCCAAACGTTTCTCTTTCATTAAACGATTATTAAAAAGAACTATAAACAAACGTTTATTGGATCACTTTGAAGGAATGATGTCATCTTGAGATATCTTTCATCCAAAGAGATAAATGATAGAAGGACAATTATTATTATTATTACGAAAAAACCAAAATCAATCAATCGATGAAACATTTTGATTAACAAAGAATACTATAAATAACAAACATCATGATACATATACGTAAATATTTCATTTCTTAACACATATCAACGACGACAATTAAAAGAAGACACAAATAATATCGTTACTATCCCCCATCACTGCGCATCCTGCGAAGAGCATAACAAAAAGACAAAAAAAAGGAATCATGGTACGTCAAAAAAGAATGATCGAGCGTGATCTCGATTACATCGGCACGCTCATAACCGTCGTTAATCGCGACGACGATATACATCGCGATAAAAAGCATAACCGCTTCGAGGGTGGCTACGAAGAGAAAGAGAGAGAGAGAGAGAGAGAGAGGGAGTAAAAGAGAGAAAGAGAGAGAAAGGGAGAGAAGGGGCTGTCGCTGCATCCAGGGCTGTTTCGTTCGGCTCGCATTCATAACATCAGACGGGGTAATAAAAGTCAGGCACCCCTTCCTCCACTTCCATCCCCAGCAGTAGCACAACCACCACCCCCTGCCTCCGTCAGCGGCACCCAAGCCTGATCCTGGGGTGGTACCCCTGTAGAATCGGGGGCTCTCGTAGAGGCTCGTAGGTGAATCAAAAAGAAAAAGAAAGAAAGAGATAGAACGTTTATTCGTCACGCTTTGCAACGGCGTAGCAGGTTGCTGCCACTACTCTACTACTACTATTACCACTACTACTATCACCACCACCATCACTACTACTACTAACTTCGATCCTATGAAATTCGCATTCGAACGCGTTCGAGTACGTAAATAAAAAGACATACGTCGAATTTCAATCTCGCGATTCTGATACGTCAGATTTCGCCCCTTTATATTGTCTTCCCCATACGATCGCAACAGGGATATTACGCTGAAACTTTCTTCTTATTTGCAGTTCTTTCTTTCTTTTTTTCTTTTTTTTTTTTTTTTAATCGTGAACGTTATAAAAATATGTACACCGTGTTATAGACGTAATAAAATTATGGAGATCGTAGAAAAAAACTTCGTAAAGTACGAGATAAAATATTAACATCCTCGTTAAAAGTATTCTACGCGTGCCTTCAATGTCCCTTTTAATTTATTTCTCGATCGGTCTACCTTTTAATGAATTGTTTAGATAAAACGTGAAAAATGTATACAATCGTTTATAAAAACATCTGCGTATGAAAACGATGAAAATTATTTGTATAGATTTGCTACGCTTATGTGAATAATACCGATCTAACTAAATAGGGACGAGAAATATGTCAACGTGGCTAGTTAAAGGGACGATGATCTCGTGTCTCTGATAGTCATCTTCTCCCTAAATATCATTTCCCCTCTTGTAAACCACTCGACGATCTACACGTTCTCCTCCCTTCAATCCATCCTCCCTTCTCCCTCCTCCCTCCTGGGTCAAGTGTTTTCTCCCACTTAAATGCGACACTGTGTGCAACCGAGCGAAGGGTGCCCGTTGAAAGAATCGCAACTATTTCATTTCGGGACAGATTAGACGGATTAGAGACCATCGGATGCACCCAACGAAACGGAATTTGAAAATGTTCTCGATAACGTTACACAATATACAACGGAACGATCTCCTCTTGAAATTATTAACCTCGATAAAGTCAAATCAAAATGGCCGACCGATGTATTATCGACTAGAAAATGATGACAAATCTTGGTTGAATTAAATTGCTTTATACTACGGTAACTTTGGTAACGCTTGACCCCAATATGATTTCCAAAGACCAAGCGAAACGAAAGCTACTAGTTTATATCGCGCATTCGTACCAATTAATAGTCCCTTTGTAAACGTTAATACCTTCATCTTCGAATCAAAACCTTTGGCCAAAAGGATTACACGTAAAATCGGATTTATACGTTTAATCCTTTTTTAGTTACTTGTATCAAGCGTTATGGTTCTTTATATAAAATAGATGATTAAAATGTTCCTACGAGAATAACGAGCTTCTTTGTCGTACGTATTAAGATGGCGAGATAACAAGATATAATTGTACTAATTGCTTAATGGTGACCTTGATCGTTGTCTTCTTTACGGTCGTCATATGTCCATGTTCATCGAAATATTTTCCATTTTTATCATTTCCATCTTGATTATGTTACAGATGCAAGATCACCTAATTCAATAAACTCCGAATGTCTCCATCGATTTATCGATCAACGAAATTCCGAAGACAAAGGGTCACATACATATAACATTGTTATAAGTATTCAAAAAAACGTAGCACAGAGACATCTATGGCTATCTTCACATATTTCTACCATACATAACAATTACGATTAATTGAATGCGATTCGTTAATTTAACCCGCCATTATTTCCACCTATAAAAATTAAAATGTAAAATTTTGATCTATAAACATAGAGAAGATAATAAACTTCTTCATATGTGCGTGACGTCAGGACATAAAATTTTCTTACTTAATACGAGTACACGAAAGTACAGATTAGAATCGTAGACATAAAAAAAGAACATTTTTCTTTTGTTTATAATCAAGGTCATTTGAAGTATACAATTAGAAGGAAACAATAAAAATAATTGATAAAAATAATTTTCAAAAATACAAAAATATAATTGTCTGATATATATTTTATTATTAGAATGATATTTAAATTATATTGGTTTTTTGATATCATCTTTTCCACCTATCGTGACAGTAGAAATAAAAAAAAGTTGAAGATCGTAAGACAAGGTCTAAGGTGTATAGTTTTACGAACGCATTTCACAAGGATGATTCGCGCGCGCACGTCGTTCACCGCATGACAGACCGCGTGAAATACATGTCGAAGGTCGAAAGAGAGTTTGCGCGCGTTGACACGCGAATATAATAGAGAATTAGTGAAAAACGTGTCTGGTATTTATACTAGGAAGAAAAAAGAACCAATAAATAATATGTTTTCTAATGAACGTAGAACGTTTTTTTGGGTTGGTTGTGCATGTGTCGGAGCTTATGTTGCTTACCGATATTGGAAAAAAAGAGAACTGAAGTCGATCGACGAAGGTTTCGATGAAGTTACTAAGGTCTCTAATATTTGCATTGTTCTGGAAATATTTGTATCCTATATGAATTTTCGATCTGTTTAACGTTATCTCATCCATCTCATGAATGATCATGCTAACTTATACAGATAAGATTAATATATATCATCAATTAATCTATTTATTATAATATTTTAATTTTATTTTTGATACTTGACATTAGAAGTTATTTTAAATTAATATGTGACTTTAATTTGTTAAAAGTCAACAGACAAAATATACTTATTGTAAAAGATAACCTTCACACCATAGCTTTCTAACTTTGTATACAACATAAGTGTTCTAAGAATTAATGTTACATTAAAAAACGTTAAGTAAAATCTTTTAATTACAGATCGATGACAGTTATGAAAGAAGGGTACTGTTACTTGGTTTAGATGGTGCAGGTAAAACCTCTTTGATGAATCAAATGTGTATCATCAATGGTCAACCAGAACCTTATAAAGCTCCTCCACTACCTACTCAAGGTTTTACTGTATATAGATTAGAAAGTGGATATTATACATATAATGTTTGGGAAAGTAAGAACACTTGATATTCTATTAAAATTTAAAAAAAAAAATCATAAAGAATTGAAGTTATATTTAGTTTGTTATAAAAAATAATGATTTACAGTCGGAGGCGCTGAAAATGATAGAAAGTATTGGTCTACCTTCTTACAAGATACTGATCTCTTGATATTTATGGTAGATGCATCTGACACAAGTAAATTATCTCTTGCTGTTTCAACGCTTAAGCAATTATTAGGAGATTCACGGATGGATACTGTACCAATATTAGTTATTGCCAATAAACAGGTAAACAATGTGTAAAATTTTTTAATGGACTTTAAAAATATGTATTGTATTTGTTATAAGAGACATTTTGTTGTATATTATTTACAGGATGCTTCTAATGCACTAAGACCTGATCAAGTAAAAGAAGCTTTAGATTTACAAAGTATTTCTCCACACAAACATAAAGTAGAGGTGATTGGGTGTCAAACGAGGCCTTTACCTGATTTACACTCAGGAGCTACAGAATATACCTGGTATCATTTGTCTGTAAATGCTATTAGAAAGAAAGTATTTTCTATGGCTACTTCTTAAGAAAAATTAATATTTTTAAATTTATTTATTTTATTTGTCCAAAGTTTGCACAATTAATCTATATAAACAAAAACAAATAGTATATTAGAGAAAACAAAAAATATACTCTCTTTTTTTATAAAAAAAAAAAAGGCTGCAAAACGCTTAACAATGATTAAACAGATCTTGTTTTTAAAATATAAAGTAAAACAATACAGTATTGTCATATTGCTCTGATGGGATATATTCATATTTGTATAAGTCATGTATAATATTTATTGCATTCCTTTATTTTTTCATTCTTTATTAAGTAAAATGTTTAAATGTAAATGTGTGATAAAAATTAATTCTTAGTCGCGTATAATAAATATACAGATTTCTATACAAAATCTCGTACTTTATAGAAATACAGAAATTCTACATTTGGTAGAATAAATATTATGTTGCATTTTTCTTAGATAAATATTCGTTATATTGTTCTGGAATGCCTTTAAAAGTTTTTATTTTAGCACGAATTTGTTTCCAAGTTAACTGATAATAATTCTTCTTATCGCGTGCCATAGCCTAGATAAACAATTTTCATTTTATATTTTTTGACTTATTCTTATAAACATTTGCAATGATGTAATACATACCTTATAATCTTCACCATATTTGTCTAATAAATAAGTGATAAAATGTACTTGACCATTAGGTAATCGAAACATTCTTTCCCTAGGTGTTTTAGCATCAATTTCTAAAGCTTGAACTACATGAATTTTAGCTGGTTTGTTTTCCGTATCTACGTCATCGGCTTCACTATCATTTTGTAAATCACTTAACATAAATTTTTGTTTAGCCTCTTCTAGTAAATCCCGTTTTACATTAGGAATCGGCAATACTTCATTTGGATCATATGCTAAACCCATCTCATTGAGATTAGTACGTGTAGATTTAGAAATTTCCCATTCTTGTTTTATTGTATCACTATATATAATAATTTACGATTAAAAATATGCATGAAAATAATAAGTAATCTAAAAAGGTTATGTTTACCATTCTATCGTGGGTAACTTTTGTAACTTATTTCGTAGTCTTTTTCGATTTACATTCACACGATACTTCTTTCTTCGCTTTACTTTCTTAATTTTCGTCATCTTTTAATAACGAAATTGATATTTTTTACAATTAAATAATCCACCGAAATACACAACCGCGTGTAAACTTTTGATACCGTTAAAGCGTAATAGTCAACACATACGTATGCGTAGGTAACGAAGAGTTACTACTTTATCATAAGAGTTTGAAAAAGTTTTTTCGTAATAGATGACGCTCACAAATGCGATTATCAACAAAGTATGGAGTGTTGCCTATCATTGTGCGTGATATTTAAATTTATATAACTTCGATCAACAAACTTTTCTCATCTTTTTCTTCGAGGAATTGAAATATTCAGAAAAAATAAAACTCACATATTATTATCGCAGATGCAAAATTTATTTTCTCACATTATGGAGATAAGTATATCGAAAAGATCGTTCTTACTCACTATCGAATAAGTAAATATTCGTGTCGAATCGGATTGAATGGCGAAGACACGGAAAAGTCATAGCATTCAGGGTAACATAAATATAAATACTTATGCACTACTCCTACTACAGATTTGGTAAGCGTCCATTAAACAACGACGACATTACGATATGGTAATATCTTGAAGTCGATTACAATTACACGGTAAATTGGAAAATAAGAAAAATATCAAACGAACGAATTGAGAGAGATCTAATAAAAAAGTATGTACATATCAGTTAGAAATTTAAAACCGATATCATCTCTCATTATCAATTAGCCTTATTCCGAATAAAACAGTGGTCTAAAATGGAGTATTTTTCAGGTCTACACGGTAATGTATAGTAAAAGAAAGATGAAATACGAGAAGTAAGAAGAATAAGAAGGGAAATAGCCAGGCCAGAAGAAGTCGAACTAATTACGATTTACCAAGCATAGCTGGTGCCTAATCCGGTGAAGGTGGCATGTACGACGGGGGCGGCGTATTCAGCAGCATAACCGTAGGCAGGTTCTACATGTGCAGTTTTGGCGAGAACAGGGGTAGCGGCGACGTGAGCAACAGGAGCAGAGTAAGTAGCCTTGGCAAGGACTGGAGTAGCGTGTGCGGCGTATCCGTAAGTGGTTGCTGCGTAGGCTGGTGCGGCATAAGTAGCCTTAGCGACTACAGCTGGGGCAGTTACGGCTGCTTTTGTTACAAGAGGAGCAGCTGCATATGTAGTCTTAGCTACAAGTGGTGAGGTATATCCGTAGGCAGAGGTGCCGTAGGCAGTTTTGGTGACGACAGGAGCAGAATGAGCAGCGTAGCTGTAGATTGGAGCTGTAGTATGGAGCTGCGAAGCCAATACTGGGGCAGCATGAGCAGTATATCCATAAGCTGGAGCAGCAGCATAAGCTGTCTTAGCCAATACAGGAGTAGCATGTGCGGCATAAGTCGTGTAAGTCGCTGGTGCAGCGTGCGAGGTATAAGTCGTATAAGTCGCTGGTGCAAGTGCGGCTTTGGTCACTACAGGAGCAGCATAAGTAGCCGCGGTATAAGCTGGCTTAGCGATCACTGCTGCTGGTGCTGCTGCGTAAGTCAAAGCATCGTTGGTAACGTGGCTGTTACTGACGCGTACCGAAGAGTGTGCGGAGTCTTCAGCCCTCGAGTAACTCGACACGACATTCTGTCCTGCATAGCCCTTCTGCGTAGATTCCTGGCTGTAGCCTATGCTACTAAGATCGGCCGATGCCGTGGCGATGTCGTATGCGGCTGGTCCGCCAGCATGGGCTATCGCCAATAGAGCTGAGAGAGCGATTAACTGCGAAAAACATTGTTTTTGTTAATATCGTTCTCTCAAATATGAGATACTAGATCGTTTGTTAAGGATCAATCCTACTATATTTGACCATACTTGGATTTGTAGGAAATATAAAATTTCTCACTATATAATGTGATAAATCCGTTTACCAGCCTTTGACGGATACTCACCTTGAATGCCATTTTTCTTGGTTTACTGTAGTAGGAGAGCTACTTGTGTTATGCTGAAACGAAACGACTGGCCCAGTATTTATATGTCTGCGAGATTGTAAGGGAGTCGATCGGATTTTGGACACCCCATTGTTCGATACGATTGGACATGAAGGATCGAGGGAGAGGGAAATACACGCGGATTTCCTTGTCAGAAATCACTAAGAAAGGGAGATAGAAAGTGCGAAGGAGAGGAAGGATAGTCGATTGAGAGGGGACAGAAACAAATTCCGGGCGTGGTCCTCTTGCCGAAATTAAGATCGGTACATTTGGTACAGTTGAGGCGATTAAGGCAGGTCGGAGAAGTTGCTCTCGAATGTATTCGCAGGAACTTTTTTTTTTACTTCTTCCCGTTTTATGATCATATTCCTTTCTTTTTTTTTTGTTTTTCATTAATAATTAAAATCAAACGATTAAGTTTAATCATATAATTTATCTATCCCTCTCTTAAATTAAACAAATCGTAGAGAGAAATCATTTTTAATTTGAAAAAAAAACATTCTGAAATATTTATTTCAAAAAGTATTAATTCGTGTACATTAATACCGATTGATCGCTATTAAAAATGATACTTTGCATCTCATAAAAAAATATCATTTTGTGTAACGTAATATATTTTAATCGTATATGATATTGTAGAACTTGTCAAGGACACACTTTCTCCAAATTCTGGCACTGACATAAGCCTTGTCACATGTGTAACAGAGCAGATGTGTAATGTTCACACATCTGCGTCCGATTTCATGATCTATTAGACGAAGGTTGGATCAAAATCTCTATTGAAATCAAAATGAAACATAGAAAGTTTGGATCGGACTACATGGTAGGAAATTTAATATTATGCAATCCAAAATCATAATTAATTTCGTTAAGATTCTTGCTAGCTTGTTCCTTGTGAACTACATTATAATCTCAAATCCATCTTGGAACGGGTTCTTGTACTCGTAGATTTACATTTTGACAGTCATTTAGAATTATTTTACAAAGTGAAAGTGAGCATTTGCAAGAAGAAAAAGAAAGCACGATCTTTTAGCTACTTTATAATATTTAATTTATCTAAATAAAGCCCATACATATAGTTTTTATAAATAAAAAATTTGTATGAATTAATTACAAATATTACTATATATACATCCATAAATAAATACATGCATAATATTAAATAAAATGTGACATTTCAAACACTGATTTACTAAGTATATACAAAGGATGATGCCAAATCATGTTCTTTAAAAATCGAATTTGTATCCATTTCCGCTGACCTTGACATGTGCTACAGAAGGTGCCGACGAATAAGCAACCCCCAATAAGTTTTGCGATTGATGTTGTTGCTGTTGTTGTACATGTTCTTGTTGAAGTTGAATTTGCTCTGGGAGCTACGGAAGATCATTGGTAAAAATGATCATCATCGATTTCTTGAATTTCTTCTAAGAATTACCTGTTGCGTTTGGACCTGTTGCGCTTGAGTTTGAGCTTGAGCTTGAGCTTGAGCTTGAGTTTGCGCTTGCGCCTGAGCTTGCCTGAGAGCAAGAAGCTGTCCCAATTGTCCTTGATAAACGACATTCGGATAATTTTGTACTTGCGCTTGTTGTAATTGTTGCAATTGTTGCAATTGTTGAAGATACGCCAATGCAGCGCCCTGATCAAATTGTGCTTGATACGGTAAAGGTGCAGGACCAGAGGCAGAAAGACCTGGGGCTATTGATGCAGTTGCATAACCATGAGAGACAGGTCCAAACGGAAAAAAGCCTGAAATGCAACGTAGAAAGTCTTAACATTTGCGCGTATGAAAATATTCTTGTATGTATTTGGGACGGAGTTGTTAAATCTCTTGTGTAACAAAATGATAGACAAGTACTTATATCGATCTATATATATACAAAGAACGATATAAGTACTTGTCTATGATTTTGTTACACACACATATATATGTATATTAAATAGACTATGTATTATAAATATGATTTCAAATTTCTATTTTAAGATTTCATATACAAACCCAAACCAGGATTTTTGTAAGCAAGAGCCTGTGCCAGACTCGGCAATACTCTTTGAGCTAATTGAGGATTTCCAATACTCGAACTAAAGGATTGATAAGAGCTCGGACCGCCGAAGGAAAATGATGTTTGAGTTAATCCTGGCCTAACAAAGCTAAAAGATGCGTGTTGTTCCGGTCCACCCAAAACGTTTGTAGGCTTTATACCACCTTGCACAGGTGCTTCCATTGATACCAAGCTGCATAATAAGCTACAGAGTATTGTATATTTCTAAAGAACAAACAAAAGGTAAGAAAAAGAAAATTATTTTTATCAATTAACAGCAGAAAAAGATTCGAAAAAAACAGAAACAAATTTTATCTTAATTAAAATGTTGCGTCATTTTGGATTTCTTTTACATTAGAATATATGTATATTTAGCGAATAGATACGTCTATGCGTATATATAAGACGATAATATTGTACATAAAAAAAGGGCATGATATAACACTAATCTAAAATCCATATAATCTCTTCGAATGAACCACCTTTCGTCCATGACACAGATTTAAGGTAAAAAAAAAAAGATGTAACATAAAAAGTCTGAAGTTTCCGAGCAAGAAATCGTATTTCTTTATTGAATTATTCTTTCTATGTAGGTAACTCAATGAATCATCTGCATGTACGTTTCTATTCTTTTTCATTGTTCATCGATTATCATAGTGATTTCTATTGTCGATAGGGTATACTCGATTGAACAATGAATTGCTTTTACATCGTTCAAGAATCGTTGGATATTTCGTAACGAGTCCTTTCTTCACGCACCAAGGTGAACCTCTTTGACCGCGTTTTTTCCTTTCTTTCTTTTTCTTGTTTGTTTCTTTTTTTCCCTTTCTTTTCTTTTATTATTCTTTCGTTTTTAAAGAGAGGAAGAAAAGTTTCTTCCTAACGTAAATTTTCGAACGATATAAAATCGATGATATTTCACTCACCCACATCGCGATATCCAAGTTAAAGAAGAAGACGCCGATCTTGACAGTAACAAAAATCGAGACAATATTTGAATGAAAAGTTATATCGTGGGGAGTTATATACCACGGAAGCGGTCGAAATAAAACGTGAGTAGCATTCAAAGTATATAATTTCAAATATACAAAGACACTTTCACCTGGATACCGATATCGAACAATCTGTGAATCGTAATTGATCGATACATGGTACTTCATAAATTAATATTCATTATTTCATTTTACATTCATTTTTATATAATTAATAATAATCGACAACGAGAAGAATCAAGAATTCAAATATATTCATTTTTTTTTTTATATATGTGTGTATCATCTAACGTATTTTTATATGTGTATACATTTATACGTATTTGAGTCATCTATAATAAAAATTGGAATCGGTAAAGAAAGTTACTTTCCGTCTACCTAATATAGAATCTACCTCCTCGTCGGACTGTTAATTATAGTCTATCGTTTCTTGAATATTAAGATCGGTCTAGTATCCCTGACATTTTGCATGTAATTATTATATTGTATATGTCTACTTTTGACGGTAACTATCGCCATCATATTTACATACCAAGTATCTCTCTCTCTCTCTCTCTCTCTCCCTCTCCCCTCTCTTTTCCTTCCTCTCTATTCCTCTGTTTTTCTTGAAGGTTTTAGAATAATTTATATTAATGAATATATTCTTTGTATATTTATTTTGGCAAATATTCTGAAAGAAGCATACATATTTCCTACATTTTCGTATTACAGTCGTGTTCTTGTCACTAATAGCGTTCTAACATAGACAATACCCATTACAATCGATCGAAAAACGGTCAATATTATAGATGTATGTATATATATATATCCACTTTTAAGTAAAGGTATTCTCTAAAAACATGTATTTTTATTGATATGGGATAATTTTCAATGTAATGTATTCATGGCATTAATATGGAAGGTATGATGCGAGGAACGATGCGAATTTGTGTGCTGTAACATTAAATTTTTTAAGGGATTTTACATGGTTATAAAGTATGATTGATAAAACATTCCCATAGCTGTGGTAGCAAACAGCGCAAAGCAAGTCCACCACGTTGCTAATCCTAACAAACCTCTGTATACATCGATAGTAAATATCTGGAGAAAATATAAGAAAACCAATGTTTTTATTTATTACATATCAATGTATATCATTCAAAAAAATATTTACCTGTTTTAATGAACCAAACGTACGTTGAATTTCTTTGGCAGTTCGTGCAACAGTCGTTTTGTTAGCTTCTATGTTGATATTTTGTACAAATTTAGTTGGTTCATCAATTGGACATTCTTCAACCAACGTACCTTTAATAATACCTTCCCATGTATAATTACCTATAAAAAAATAATATAAATTAATAAGGAACAATTTCAGTCAAGGAAATATTTATATTTAAATAATATATTACCAAGTGTCTTATACATAAATGTAAAAAATAAACACATAATAATTGGAACAATGAATTGCAATGCTACAACGCACAAGTAATAAAACACAGCTGCAATCTGAAAATTAAATGTGATGTTTACTTTCTAAGTATATATGTATATATATATAGATGAATATTATTACTCTAATAATTATCTTTATATTTGCCTTTCTTTGCAATTCAACATTGGTTATCCTGCCTGCTTCTTTTTTCTGACTCTCTAACCTTGATACAGCCAAATTTAAATAGGATTGCAAATACATTGGCATTAAAATTATTTTTAATAAAAGTACAAGAATTATTACTATTAATCTCATGCTTTCAAAAGTTGCAGCAGTCATTCTGAAAATAGAACACAATCAATATCGTTATAAAATGTTAATGATAAATATTTGTTTTACGATCAACATACAGTGGGCCATTCATTCCTGTAAAAATTCGAACAGTAAGATAGTCTCTGCTTATTGGTTTAACCCATAGACAAATTAACAGAAGTGGTGAAGCAAAACTTATATTTGCTATTAGCAGCAAAAGTTTTCTATCTTTGTAATATCTGAAAACAAAATTTTTATTCTATATTACATATTTTAAACTATGGTAGGATAAATCAAAATAATATTTTGTTATACCTCAATGCATCCCAATGCATTTTTGATACTCTTAAACCTGGGAAAGTGAAAAGAGATACAATAAATCCACACCATAGAGCAAGGAAGAACTTCACAACAATTTTTGATGCAGGACCCCTACAATATAAATTCGTTAGATCAAATATGCAGATTCCTCTTGGTATGTTTATAAAGATAATATTAAATCACTCATATCAATAAAAAAAATGCAAGCATTTTAAATTACGATTAAATGCAACTCAGAAAATGTTTCAAGTTTAATAGTACTATGCAAAAGCAGTATGTCTCCTTGGGCATCCAAATACTACTGGCTTACGTAGAAGAAAGGCCTTGATTGTCTAAAAACAAGGAGGCGCTGTGGTTAAAGCTCGTATATGCTTTCTCCAGTCCAATCTCAAGAGTTTTTTCATCTATAATTAGCACAATCATAGCTATTAGAAGATATGTAAATCCAGAAACAATGCACGTAGATCTTTCACCAACACTTTCTTCTCCCTTGAAATATCGTATCCAAAATGAAAGTAATACCTTACTATGATTTATTTAAGAAAGGTAAGCTCATAATATTTTTAAAGATTTTTAACAATTTTAGAGACAAAAAGGATACAATGCAAAGCCCAATACCAACGTGCACCAAAGCATGCTTAAATTGATTTCATTTTTAATTGGATAGAAATAATTATATACCTGTCAAGTATAAAGAAAGAAATCAGAACCATAACTATTTATTTCTAATATAATAAAAAAAAAAAAAAAAAAATAATAATTACTAACCTCTGTCATTGCATATACGATTGTAGCATAAATAGAAAAATCTAATAACCATTGATATTCCATGTAATACTTTAAATGTATTACATCTAATACCGTAATCTTAGCACTTTTCAATGTAAGATCCAAATTTCTAGGGACATGAAATACATCTCTCACCTTACCATTTTCTACATTTTTACCCTTTTTATGTTTGTCTTTAGGTAAACCAGCAAGGATTCTAAGTTGCTGGTCCGTTGGATGTAAATATCGAACCAATCTGCGAATGCAAAAAAATATCAATGTTCCAAGAAAATTCTTGTTTATTTTTGGGCTTACCCGGTGGAACATAACATCCATCTTGCTAATGAAAAATGTGGAGTTAATTTTTGAATGACACTGACCATAATAATAGTAATAGCGAGTTGTGCACCTAACAGAGCCTACAAATTAACATACAATATATTTTCAGTTACATATACATCGTTTTTATAAATGTAAAGGAATTTGTTTACAGTCAGCAATACATAGTAGTTTTTCTTATCAGAAAATGATGGCTAACAAATGCAAAAAAAAAAAGAATATGTAATCGTTGCATGAAATTTACCATGTTTATTGTAATAATTCCTAAATATAACTAATTCATAAATTTCACAAGAATGATTGTCTCGTGGCACGAGTAATGTTTTTATTCGACGAAATAAGTAAATCCTGAAAGAACAATGTTGAATTATTTTCAATTTAAAGCCGATAAAGTATATTACACCAGTTTAAATAGCACGCACAGTCAACCAGCTAACTTTATAAATAGTTATAAGCTGATGAACACATAATGCCAAACGCATTGGGTTCTTCGAATGTCATATACGAGGTTATTCCAAATTATATCCTATCTACAAGCAAAAGAGAGAGAAAGAAAAACATTTTAAAATGTCGGTATCGGCAGTAGTGACCTCTATTAAGTATCTTAGAAAACATCTATTAAAAAAATCATACTCTATCGATATCCAATTTGAATACGAATTTTATATTCGATCTAGACTGAAATAGATCACCTAGATCTTATTTTTTTAGACATAACATTTATTTTTGGAATGAATTTACGATCACGTATTTTATCGAGAAAGATATAATAGAATGATATTTCCAAAGTTATACGTTTAAAAAGAAATGGAACGTATCGTAACTCTTTTTAGCAAAATTGTACTTAAAAATTCTCCAAATTTTAATAGTAATACAATTACTTTCAATGTTTTTTGTCAACACATCTATTAAAACCATTTGCGTAATACCCGCAGACAAATAAATGAGAACTTTATAATAAACCATACCAATGGTGGTATGAAGATAAAGTAAGCGTTAGAAATGAAATAATCGGGGATGTTGAAACACTTAATAGCTTTGTCATGGATGATTAAATTTACACTTGAACGGTTCAGGCTGAATTCTCGAGAAATGAAAAATATTTTACATAAATTTAAAAATAATCAATCGATCATTCTGGTTTAAGTGAATAATACGCGGAAATATCTTGGAATTGATGTAGTAATATTATTTTTTTCATTAGGATGGTATCTCGATGATAAAGGAAGTGAAATAACTCGATATAGCAACATTGATCAAGTTTATCAGATTCTCGTTCGACAGGATTTATGTATAATCGATGATAATTATCACTGAGTTTGAAATTTTCCTCAAAGGTATCGACGATTGTTTTTCTCTTTTCTTTTTAATTTTTCAAATAGATATAACAGAGAAAAAATAAAGGAATTTTAAGGGAAAAATAAGAAGAAAAAGACGATTGGTCCACGCACGAAATAAAAGGAATCTGTGACGCATTGCGTTTCGATTAATCATTGGATACATTGATATATATGTGTTCTCTTATGTATTAGTGTATCTATATGTGCGGGTAGACGTACATCAGAGAATCTCTGGATTCGACGTTTATCGAAGGAAGGAAGCGGAGGAAGAAGAAGAGCCAGTATAAAAACAAGGCTCTCATCAGTTTGCTCGATCACATGTCGACCAGTGTTCAGCCGAGCTTGGACTACGTGTAACAGGTTCGTAAAGGTCCGTTTCCGTTTTTCTCGCGCGAGATCATCGACGAGAATGACTAATACTTACGGAAATGATCTACTATATTGTTTGTCTGCCCTTCGAAAGAGAATCCTTCGAACATTTACAACGATTAATCGTAGTATTGATTAATAGAAAGTAGTTTCATTTTTCTCATTACAAAACATTATCGACATAATTAAACAATTTTTTAATTAACAGAATTAAGATTGCATTTAAGTATTTCTAATTATCATATATTTCCGTTTTGTTTGTTTTTTTTTTTTTTTTCATTATTCATTTTCTTCGTGTAAATACATTCTAAAAGCTTATTCAAACAATTTGATTGTAATTTGTTGACGAATTAATCCATATGTACATATATTATGTCATTCCTATTTAGCGATGTACATTTGTTGCACCAAAGTAAAGATCATAATATGGAGATATCACCTGTCTCACGTTTATAAAATATTTCGAACCGATGGATAATTTTCCTACGCAAGCCCATCAGATCTTTTACAATCGTACTGCGTAATATCTTACATGGAATTCGTTATCATTGTACATTTTTTCTTCTAATTTTATCGTTATCCATTTTCTTCATATAAATATATCCTTAAAAGTTATTCGAACGATTCGGTCGTAACATAATTTGCTGACGAATTGACACATATGTATATGTATTATATCATTCCTATTTAACAATGTACATTTGTTACGCCAAGGTAAAGGTCGTAATATGGAAATCTCACCTGGCCAGCATTTATAAAATTCTTCGAACCGATGCATAATTTTCCTACGCTAACACATCAGATCGTTTACAATTGTACTGCGTAACATTTTTCGTGGAATTTGTTATCATTGTACATTTTTTTTTTTTTAATTTTTAAATTGTTTAAATCTTATTATTGTTAAATTCTATATTTCCTCTTGGTTGTGTCAAGTGCATGATAGTAATGATGTAGGCTTTGCGTTGCGTAAGATTTGAAAGTTATGCATTTTTGTCGATGGGATATCTCTCTTCTGAGAAAAGCACGTCCCCGTTCAAGATGTTGGATTTTCCACTCTCATTCGATCGTCTTTCATCGTCTTCTTATTCTTCTTCTATGTTATTATTACAATCCGATTAATAAACGATTCAATAGTTTATTGTTTCAAACAAGCTCTTCTTAACGTTTAAATTTTATAGTTGATAAATTGACTCTAAAATTAATTCTTTTCCAACCTTGATCGTAAATATAATTAAATAGTTTTAAAGAAAGAAAAAAAAAACGAATAAAACAAATAAGAGGACGTGGTAAAAGTATTGATGCAAGTGACTTAATACGGTATCGAGGATGATGCCAAACGTCTTATTAATTGTTAGACTGGTAAGATCGTCTCATGCGTTTTATAATCTCTTTCTTTTTTCCACAAAATCTAGAGATTAAGAAGAAATCGTAACTGTGAAACTTTTTTAATCCGTAACGAATACGTGGGATAGAAAAGAAATCTGAGAGTTCATTTAACCGTTCAAAGCAAACTGTTTAGAAGATTTCTTCGAAAAATTTTTCTAATAATAAACGAACAGGGCTTTAAAACGGGGGAGTTTAGAAAGTGAAATTTTCTTTCGTTATTATTAATTCTTTTTCAGTTTTTTATTTTCCTTCTTTCTTTCTCTTACAGAAGACGATCGCATAATGTCACTTTCAACTATTTCAACGAGATTTCTTCTTCTTCTTCTTCTTCTCTTGGGACTCGTCTCATCTCTTTTTGCTGCAAGCATCAAACAAAAGGAACCAGCGAATGTTCAATGTCACAATAATAACGAATGTCCTAATGATCATTGCTGTGTCCTAGGTTTATTGCTATTTAATTTTAATTGAATTTGTAATTTTTCCATACTTTCTAATCGCTCTAACAATTTATATTTATTTCATAGGTGGAGGAAGATATACCATACCTCAATGTAGTCCTATGAGAAGGAAAGCTGAAATTTGTCGACCTGGCAATGACCTGCTCAACACGACCCTATATTATCCGAATAACAGCAAGTTATCGATAACTGATGTATATTATATATTATGTCCTTGTGAGAAAGGATTAACCTGCAATCTTGAGGAAGGTGTTTGCATAGGCAACAATTAAGAGCAATAAATCGCTCGAATTAAATCGAATAATCTATAAAATATATAACATTATATAACATTATGATTTATCGATAGCATAATTATTTCCATTATTTTTTTCTTTTGTCTATTTTTTCTCTCTGTACATATATGATTTTTCTTTCTTTGACATGCTTGGAAAGGTAAAAGAAATGAATAAGATAGCGTTGAAACTTTCAAAGATTAATTATATGAATTTTGTTATGGTAATACAGACCAAAGGTTTTATTTTAAGAAATCATTAGGATTAAGACCAAATATATAATGTAAAAATTGAAAATTAAAACAACCTTATATCCATTCTATATTACGCTCTGAAGTAATTTTAAATTTATAATTACCTATAATTGTGATATGTATGTATATAATATAAATGTGTGTCGACAAAATTATAAGAATATCTATTTGTCCAAGAAAATATAAGAATATCTATTATTCAAAAAAATAATGAATTAAATTAACTATTTTACATAAATATATATATATATATATAATCTATAATACTAAAAGTTTATTTTTGATTATATATAATTCGTTAATTATATGTTTAAATAAAAAGCGTACAAACATTACAAAAACATTAAAAGTTTTAAACATTTCTAAAAATGCCATCCTAATCATCGATCGGTAAATTTTTTCCTACAATAATTGAATAAAAGAGGGCGTTAACGTTCTCTATCCTGTGACGACGTTGTCACGATTGTTACGCCTCCTTCGGCAAGAGACATAACTAACACGCCTTAGCGTCATCAAACGCATACGCGGGAAACCAACCACAAACAAAGTAAAAGACAACAAAGACTCTGAAAACAAAAGAGACGGAAAAGACGCTGGGAACACAAAGAAAATCATACATTCTTTCCAGCCATAACTGCTGGAAACCATAGTCTGATTGTACATATTGTAATAGCTAAATAAACATATCACAATTGTCACTTGATGTGCAAAGTTTCTTTCTACATAGTGGGTTGTCAATGATAAATCCACAATTGGTGACGCTGACGTGATTTTATTACTGCACTATACGAACATTGATTTTTGTGCATCAAGAGTTCCTACTGAAAGAAAAACTTATCGGCGTCAGCTATCCTGCCTTATCATAAAACACGAGAACATTCTGAACAAACGAATCAAAACAACAACGTACAAGAGACGTCACTAAACACTTTGACATATCGTCTATCCCAACAGCGTCAATGACAGGAACAACAGCAGAAAATATTTCTGGTATGCAGAACCTACCCATTTATAATCAATTACTAGTTCTCGACAACATATTGCGTGACAATTATCACTCGATAAGTCAACCCAAATTGATGGCATTCACTAAAACTCGACCAGATCTCTGGTTCATTATGGCTGAAGCTAAATTCACTATTTATGGAATCATTGATGATAAAATAAAATACCTGACGGTCCTTAAGGCCCTTGACCACGACACGATCGAGCAGATTTCAGATATAATACGACAGGAGCCTACTACAGATAAGTACAAAACTCTCAAAAACGTGATAATCTCACGACTCTCTGATTATAGACAAAACCAAGTGAAAAAACTTTTATGTGAGACAACGCTTGCAAATAAAACACCTTCTCAGCTTTTGCGACAAATGCGCGAATTGGCTGATGGTTCCGCTGATGATAACATATTGCATCAACTTTGGCTTGAACGAATACCAGCACATATCAAACCGCATTTGATTACCACAAGTAAATTTCCGCTTGATACTATAGCCGAGTTTGCGGACCGTTTTTACGAGCTGATGCCCTACGATCAACAGAATAATCAGGTCATGGCAACTTCTGCACGCTATCCTGTATCACCGACTCTTCAGGATATTGACTCAAAGCTCATGGAAATTCAAAAATCTCTTATTACGTGTATGAATGAAATCAATGAGTTAAAATTACAGCAACAAAGCACACAACAACAACTACAACAACTCACTTTACTGAAACAACAAAACCAACAACTGCAGGCTCAACAATTTCCGATGCACCATAACCGCAGCAGAACAAGATCACTGACACCTACACGCAATGACATCTGCTATTATCACCAAAGGTTTGGCAGCGAAGCGAAACGCTGCATCTTACCTTGCAAATTCGCCTCAACAACCAAACTAACAACAACAAATCAGGAAAACTAACGTCGCTTTCTTCAGTTGGGGTAGTGCAATACAGCTTTCAAAGTTATTCACAATTTCTCACATCCTAGCGGCAGGACCACATTAAATAATATTTAATTATATCTAAATTTACGCGAAAAATACATTTTATCTGAAATCCGTAAGGACGCACTCAAATGGTCTAGAGAATGTCTTGCTTGTCAACGAGCAAAAATTCATCATCACAACAAGATCAAGCCAGATCACATAGACGTATCTGATAACCGCTTCAATCATATTCACTAGTACATCATTTTTCTACCGAAGATCAAAGACTACCAATAACTGCTTAATCATTATTGATCGTTTCACCAAATAGCCCGTAGGGACTATTATAATCTCTGAAGGACATTATAACGGATACTGCATTATTACTGCACTATGAGAACATTAGATCTGTCATTATGGTACACTAATAAAAATTACAACCAATCAAGAAAATCAATTTGAGTTAGCGCTTTTCTAAGCTCTCGCTCAACTCGTGGGAGCAACAAAAACTCGGACGACATCCTACCATTCTCAATCCAATGGAAGAAATAGAGAGGATGCACAAGACTCAAAGCAGTGCTGATGTGTTCCCCTAAACCATGGACGGAGACTTTACCTCCAGTATTGTTAGGTTTAAGAACCAGCTTTAAACCTAACATCCAAGCCACTCCAGTTGACATGCTATATGATACTTGCTTACGTGTACCAGGCGAATTCTTCGTCACTGCTGAACAACAATCTGAGCCACAAATCTTCTTGGAGAAACACAGAGAATTCATGCGTAGACTTAGACCTACACTGACTGTTCAACACAACAAAGCCAGAATTTTTATTCTAAAAGATCCTGACACCCGTTTTTATATATTCCTGCGCTATGATCATGTGAAAGCTCCATTAGAAACACCGTACATTGATCCATATAAGATTATAGACCGAATAAGTGACCGGGTATTCAAAATTAACATCAACGGAAAAGAGAAAAATATTTCAATAGATAGATTGAAGCCTGCATACATCAGCAAGACCGACAATGATCAACCAGACTATTCAACATATCAACAAAACCCAATCACATCACTAGGGTTCCATTGCAGATAAACCTTAAACGAACTTACACACGTAAAGTTAATTTCAAATTTCCCGCAGAAACTCACTCAGAGAGGAGAAATGGCTATGGCGACTTCGTCGCGACTGTTATGCCTCTTCCGGCAAGACATATAACTAATACGTCTCGGCGCCACCAAACGCACACGCGGGAAACCAACCAAATAAAGTAAAAAACAAAGAAAACGAAAAAGACGGCAGGAACACAAAAATAAATCATACATTTTTTCTTCAAGACCATTTAGAGGCCACAGCCATAGCTGCTGAAAGTCATAGTCTGATTGTAGCTACTGTATACCGAACATAGCTAAATAAACATATCACAATTGTTACTTGATGTGCAAAGTTTCTTTCTACATAGTAGGTTGTCAACGATAAACCCATAATACCACTGGTCAATAAAATATACAGTAAAATTACAAATTGTAGTCAAAATAACAATTAAAATTAACTGAACTGATTATTACATATTTTGTGTGTATAATAAGAGTTGTTGATTTTTTTCCCTTTAAAGATTTCTTATGCGATAAAATTCTTAACTAAATCAGAAGCATAATGTTCAGAAATGAATCGTTTGACGCTGTAGGTTTTGAATCTCAAGTATCAGTTGCAAAGTGAGTCGTAATGTTCCTAAATATTAATTTAATGATAGATTTTAATTACTATCTATAATAAGGTAACTTTATTTATTTTTAGACCAGAGCTATCTGAAAGTGTACAGACCACAGAAATTGTATATTCTTCAAATCAAGTTCAAACTACGGAAAGAAAAAATGCAGAAGTAAATATCTCCATTGTATATCTATAAAAATTTAATTCTACATATAAAATGTATTTCACAGACTCAAACTGTACAAGAACAGACAAAGACGCCGAACATTGATTATAATAAATTAGCAAATTTTTTAAAAAGAGTTACACCAAGTGTATTAGAAGCCTTGGATGAAATTCACAATACCAATGCTTTTGAAGATTACGATACTGAAACAACAAAGAATACATCTGTTAATTTGCAACTGTTAAAAAGATTAAACACTGTAGAGGAATCAGATAAACAGGTATTAACATAGTTTTATTATAATAATAAATAGTAAAATATTTTTTATTATATATCATTGCAGATAAAAATAAGTGATTTATCATGGAGTATCGCAGGTGGAACATTAGTTGTATCCCATAGCGTTGTATACCATGAAACTTGGTGCGATCATCTTTCAAAAATACAATTGTACAGTCTATCGAGAGAAGACAAGCTTTCAGATATTTCTAACAAAACTTTGGAAGTAAATTCTTGCGTTACAGTATTGTCTTATCATCCCGTGGAACCTTCAATTTTAGCAGCGGGCTTATTTAATGGTAATAGTTCATGTATTATATTTTATTCCATTTATTTTAAACATGACATTCCAATTTCTATTTATTATTGTAGGAGATGTATTAGTTTGGAATCTTAGAAATGATGATTCAGTCACGCCAATACAAGTTTATTCTCATGGTGACACTGTCTCTCAAATATATTGGAAACCAAGAACAGTAAATGATGTATCTATTTTAGTGAGCTCAAGTAAAGACGGATATATCATAGTTAACAAATTAATGGCTAATTTTACAACGACTCGTTTACACAAAAGGTATTAATTCTTCAAACATTTTTTATCCTATCATCAGTTTCTGTTCCCTGTAGAATTCTTTTTCCCTTTAGATTCAAAATAATAAAAGAGCATAATCCAATAGAGAATTCACGACCACGAAGCGCAGGTGGCACACGCGAACGTGCAGTAGAAGCTGGATTATGTATTACCAGCTTTGATTTTTCATGGAAAGATCCTAATATTTTTATTGTAGGAACATTATGTGGTGGAATATATAAATGTTCTCTCGATCGCATGTCTTTTATTGAAGGTGCATGATAAATTTATATTTATATTTTAACATTTTTTGAATAGCATTATTATCAAATCTTTTAATGATATCATTTAAAATTATGAATATTTGTAGGAGACGAAAGTCTTTCAGATCCAGTAATAGATGAGTATGACAGACATGAAGGAAGTATAACTTGTGTTAAATGTTCGCCAAGTCGTAATTTATTCGTTACTTGTGGGACGGATAAAGACATTCGTATATACGATTTGGATCAGGTAAACTTCCAACAGATAAAATTTCAAGAACAACTGTAAAGATAGATTTAAGTATTCATTGATTTCTCTTTTACATAGAATATTAGTCAACAGTCAATTTCGTTGGAAAGTACCGTTATAGGTTTAACTTGGATAATAGGAAGTCCGGATATATTTGCAACGTTCGGTGCTGGCAATGCAATTAAATTTTATAATGTAACCAATGGTAAAGCTGTAACAAACATAAAAGTTGAAGTAATTAGCGAAGCGAGTATTAGTAATATATCTCTCAATTCTAAAAGGTATATTCTATTAAATGTCTTAAATCAGATAGTAGACAGATAGTAGACAGATAATTAAATCTGAAGTTTAACTGTACTTTTATGATCTATCCTTAAAATTTTACTGTTACTTTCTATTTCAGAGACATCTTAGGTATCGGGGACGTACAGGGACGTTTAGAAATTTGGAAAGTTCCTCGGCAATTATTCTGAGATAATATTTATTCGTTTATTTTCAACTACAAAACAATTTATTATTTTTCGTCTCATATTTATCACTTATATATGTATATATATATAAATATATTTATATATATATATATTTTTTTTTTTGTTTAATTGTAATTCTTCAATAATTAATATTTACTATAAATAATTAAAATTTACTATAAACTGAATATAATAAAATAAAATATTTATCCATACTCGAACGATATAATATAATGTTTTGAAACTTAATATTTTGTGCAATAGACTTAATATATTAGTAATTTCAAATAAAATCTTTAAAATAAAAGCGAACGATAGGAGAAAAAAATTTGCGATAATGCATTACTTACCCATCATTGTGGATTAAAAGTATCGATAATAATACTCAATTGCTGCACGATATCAAACTATTAAATGTTTTAATTAACATTATATTTCATAAATGAATTACAATCGATTAAAACACTTTACGTCATTTATATACATTAAATCGACCATGAATAAAATAAAAAAATTATTATAAAAATAGGAACTGCAAATCAACAAACATCAGTGATCTTTCATCAAGTTTTTGGCAACTCGCCAAACGCCGGCTTCCTTCTTGAGTCTCTGCTGTGAAAATAATGATATACATATATAAATGAAAATACATACACACACATATATATATTCGGATATATTGCCAATTAAAATTAATTATAAATATTTTTCATGAAACACGTAAAATTTATTCAGTAGAATGAATTTCGATAAAATGAATATTTACATTTTTGGTAAATAAACGTCAATGGTTGAACTGTGTAAATTATTGCAGCAACATTGGTGACGATGACAAACGTAAGTAAAAGACACTATTCAAGAAAGATGATTTATCATATTTCATCATCGCTGTACTATACGTAGAAATAAGTAATTTTGTATTTTCACACGTAGTCGGATATAAAAAAAAAAAACTAATCTATCTTTGTTTTTTTTTCACAGTACGAATATAAATAATTAAAAGATAAATTTACGAACAAATGAAATAATAATAAATAAAATTGATTTAGATTTATTTTAAATCTTAAAAAAGTTCGATTGCCGTGTAAGCAAGTATAAAATGAAGAGAAATTATCACGAGAGAAATAAAGAGTAAATAAATATATGTAGTAAAAATATATTTCTTTTGTTTGTGTAGTGTGTATTATCTTTAATATATTACCTTAATATTTATGTATATTTTCTTTTATTTCAGTAACATATACATCGATATAACATAAACAAAGCTCATATTATCTTTTATAATCTTCCTAGTTTAACGTAGATACTTAACATCGTCGAAAATTCTTGTTTATAATACGTTGTTGTGTTATGTTATTGCGTCTTGTAGACGCAAATAACTGATAAGCTTGACAAATCTACTAGTTTGATTTGTTAAAATTACTTATTGCGTTCTTCAATGACATTGCTTGTTGATATCTTGTGCGATTAAACGTGTTATCTGTTTCCGCAAAATAAAGTTTTACCGAAGAGATAATAATCTATCTACACGGTATTTTAAAATGAGTCATCGAACAAATATTTTAATCAATGCAACGTGAAACTAAGTTAAATTTATATATATATATATATATATTTAGTGTATCTTTTATTTCAGGACGTATATACATACGTACGTACACATATATACAAACCATAAACACAACCAACAAGGCCCACGCCACCTTTGTTATATCTTCCTTGTTAAACATAGACATTTGATTTTTTTCGAGGTCTTCTTTTTATTTATTTTTTTTATTTTTCTTTGCAAAATACATAGACGTTTGTAATGTTATTCAGTCTTTAACAATGCAAATATCTATCTGATAAAAATAAAAAGTCTCTTTTACAAACTTAAAAATTTATTAAACGAATTTTTACGAATTATCTATTGTATAATTCACTGGATGTTGATTGTAAGTTACCTCGTGCGATTAAACAAGTTCTTTTATCTGTTTCTGAAAAATTAAATTGTAGGAAAGAGATATAATATTAGTCGATGTTTCGAAATGAGTCATCGAAAAATATTTCTATGTCACTGTGACGTCAGTCCGATTGAAATATGAATAATAGTTTTGAAAGAGAATGATATACGATTATCTTTATCCACGAATGATCATATTTTCGATGAAAAATCAAAAAATAACTTAACATCAAGAACATATCGAATTATTTGTATTATTTAAAAATAAAAAATATATTATTTTAACAAATATAAAGTAAATTAAAAAAACTTTGATATATATATATAAGATATATATATAAGATATAGTCAAGAAAAATTTCGTAAATATGATTTTTACCAAATCTAATACGTACCATGTTCTAGAGACATCTATTGGTAATCTTTTCTCATTTGACCTTGATAATGTGACAACTCACATTTCGAATCCTCTCAGTTTGTGTTAATAAGTTAGAACATAATAGATCCGTCCTGTTAGAACAATATTATTATACAGTTAAAACAAATTTTAAAAACTACATTAAAAGGACAACAAAATTCATTTAACGAACTTATCAAAGTTATATTTCAAATGCGACCTTATAAAGTGACCTTAACTGCTTACCTTATAAAAGGACCCATTTTTCTATGTCAATGAAGATACTTATCCTTGTAATAACTTTTATTTTCGTTTTCCGGTTTTTTCAGCAATTAGAAAAGTAAAAGTTAGTACTGAAAAGAATTTTCTTTCTTCTATTCTAAGTTCTGAAATTATAATTCTTAAGGTATCTTAAACATCCTTTTTTTTGTCCTAAAAAGGACAGATTTTGAAGGACCTTTTCCCTCTATAAATATATTTATTGTCCTGAAAAGGACAATCTTCATTCTTCTTTGAATTATGGAATGTGAACCGTAAACTCGTACCTTTACGTTTATTGATCATTTGCGGGCCCTAAAAAGGGCCCTAAAGAAAAATAGAGGGATTTCTAAATATAGAATGGTTGTGAAAATCAAAATGGGATATATATATATATTAGGAAAAGGACATAAAAACGAAATTATTTTTTGTAGAAATATGTTAGACGGTCAAAGATAATTTTAGGAGATCTTTGATCGTTAAGGACGGACAGAGTTTTTGTGTTGTTAGGAAAAACAGGTAAACGGGATAATAATAGAAAGGGGGGAAAGTGGGATATAGAATAGAATTGAACAAAAATGAAATGGATGAAACTACGATATTGGGAAAGGAATGAAAAAAGCTCCTTCTTTTCTTCTTCTATTTCTTCTACTAGGTTTTTTTCTTATCCTTTCTTTGCATTCTTCTTTAAAACTTCTTCTTCTCCGTAAACTTGCGCAGCAGGCATACATCCAAAAAGGGAAAAATATTATTTACTTCGTCGTCGTGTTATCGTAGAACGACAACGACGATTCGAAAAGCCGATCGTTGTCGTCGCCTTGTTTTTACGGACTTTCTCTTTTCTCCGTCTTTCTTTCACTCTCTAATCTCCAAAGCCTCGAAAGATATTCTCCCACGTCTCTTTATTTCTTTCATTCTCCCAATCCGTATTACTGCGTTGTTGTTGGTTGCTGTTGTTGTTCCTGCTGTTGCTTTGCTTCTTCGATCTATCAATGTATCCTCTAGCTATCTTATCTATCTATCTATATCTATCTCATCTTGAACAGCGTGACTCACGAACAAGAAACGTTGTTAAAGTTGTGTATATAAAGGCTAGATAAAAATTCTTGCCTTTTGATTTCTTCTTTGTTTTACGATACAACACAACACAACACATCACAGAACGCTTTTACGAAGGAGACGTAACTCTTAAACCATCAGCAACATCGAACGATGATATATATATATATATATATGTATGTGTATATATATATATATTTGAAATTTGTCACGTCACTTTCTTTGTCTTTCACGTGATTAATAATTGCACCAAATTCGAATATTTGGAATTATTCATTTTTATGGAGAAACCATTCGAGCATACACATTTTTATCTGTATCTTATCTTTTGCTTTGTATTGTAATATACTGAACGACAACTCCTCTCATTTTTTTTTCTTTCTCTCTTTCTCTTTCTCCCTTTTCTCTTTACGTATCTTTATCTTTTCTCCTTAAAATTGCACTCCATCGTTTCTCCTCATTCTCTCCCTCTCTCTCACGCACGATTTTTCAATCTTTCCTTTTTCAATCATACTATCTTCATTCTCTCTCTCTCTCTCGTTCTCCTCTTTTTGATTGTATCCTTACACTTACAACTTTTTTTGGACGCTTTTTGTTATACTCAAAAAGACATTTTCTTAATTTTCTATCATCTTCAAAAATCCTCTGGGATTCAGACTCTCATCATCATCATCGCATTTATCTATTCTCCATGTTTTTATCTTAACATTTTCCTGTTTTTCTCTCTCTCTCTCTCTCTCTCTCTCTCTCTCTCTCTCTCTCTCTCTCTCTGTTTTTCTCTTTAAAAACCCGATATACGTAGTACACATATCAGTTCATATATGCATTAATACATATATCGTACATTCCATTAAAAAACATGGACGAAGAGCTCGGCGGAGAGCTTTTTTTATATATGTTTGCTACTCCGCTTTTCCTGGACTGGACTAATCTCTCTCTCTCTTTCTCTCTTTCTCTTTTTCTTTCTACTTTTACATTCTTATTCTCTTCTTCTCCTGGCGATGATACAGACCTTCTCTCCGGTGTGTCCAGAAAAGATCCATTCGCTTTTATTCCTAATACTAATTCAGAATCTCATTTTCCTCCTTCTTCTTCTTCTTCTTCTTTTTCTTCTTCTATCATACATTTTAACAGGAATAAAAGAATCTCTTCCCTCGAAAAAAGATAATCGTCATTTCGATGACGATTCAAAGTTCTTCTCGTTCTTCATCCTCCGGTCATTACTTTCATCCTCGTTTCCTCTTTTATTAATTATTTTCCCTCATAGAAAAGAGGACAAAACGAATGAACGGAAACGAAAATTCTTTTGAGTGAAAAAACAACTTCTCTTATCATACACGCAATTCGAAAGGACGTCGAACTGTATAAAGCACTTTCCCCTCCTCCTCTTCCTCATCCTCTTTTTCTTCTTTTTCTCATGATATACACACATCGTCGTCATTATGCTGTTATATGTTATTATTATTATTGTTAATTGTGTTATATTGGCGGCGATGGTAGCGGTGGTGGTGATAGCGCGCAAACGCGAGACGATTGTTTTGCGACGAAAACAACGGGATGCGCGTAGAAAGGTGGCGATCCTTTCTCCGATCGAAGAAAAAGAATAATCATTTCTTCTTTCCTCGTCCTAGCGCAACACGCGATCCTCTCCTCCTTCTACGCCCTTCTCTCCACCTCCTCCTCCTCCTCCTCATCTCATTCTTCTTCTTCCGATAATAAAATCATCTTTTATCTCTCCATCACTTCGTCGCAGGATAGTAGACAAAGGATCTCGCGTTTGCGCGTTTATCGACGAGTTTCTATCTCTCTCTCACTCTCACTCCTCTTCTTGCCACCCTTCTTCCACCTCTTTTTCTTCTTCTCCTCCTCCTGCTTCTCTTCCTCCATCTCCTTTGTTCATCTCTTCGTCCTCTTCTCTTTTCTCTTACACACTGACTCTTTTATATCGAAAAGAGGGGCTGCTTCGAGTTCGACTCCCACGCATCGTCATTCCATCTTTTCTCTCTCTCTCTCTCTCTCTCTCTCTCTCTCTCTTTCATGCATACATACACACACATATTACATATGTACTTTCTCTCGGGCATTCTCTTGTCGAATCCTCGGAGAAAAGCCATGGGGTCGTGACAGAGAAACCCTGTTTGCAAAGAAGTGGCCAGAGATATCTTCTTTCGATTTGACAAAACGTAGCCTTTTCTTTTACATTTTCTTCGACCACCAGTAGCAAAATATTCTCTTTCTTTCTTTTTTTCACTCATTCATTCATGCATTCTTCATTTATTCATTCATTCATTCATTCATTTTCTCTTAGTCGTACAATTATCTTTATCTTCTTTCGTCTATCTTCTTCCTTCATATCTCTACTTTTCTCGCGCATTTTATTTCATTATATATATATATACAATTATTATCGTTTAACGCTATTACAATTTATCATGATTTCTAGAAATCATCATCATCGTCGTTAGCATAAAACACGATCACGGTTTTTATCGCTTTGTTCGTCGTTATTACTATTATTACACGCTCTGTTCATATTTCTTTCATTATCATTATCATTATTATTATCTTTATCTTTTTCGCCTCCCTTTCTCTCACTCTCTCTCTCTCTCTTTCTCTTTCTCGTGTAAACGAGCACCCTTAGTACGATTTAATATATATATATATATATGCATACATACATACATACATACATACATACATATATATATATATATATTTATGTAGATTATAATAATTCTATCCTTAAGTACCCTATTGTGTTTTGTTGATGTTGTTGTAATTGTTATTAATTTGATAGCAATTGCAATTACGTCCAAAGATCGGTCCGATCGGCCGATACAAATTTTGGACGTCCAAGAGGGCAAAAAATCATCATCACAGAGATCGCGACTCGATATCACTTAATCCTAAATGTATACAACTATCGTCTTAAAAGATATAATTCTCGTTTATTCATTTTTAGCAAGACGTACTCTCAAAATCTTTTTCATATTTTTTTTCCACCCACATTTTTCTCATTTTCACATCGCGATTGTCATCTAATTTCTTTTATTATCGTGTTTCTAAGAGAATGATTTGCAACTTCATTCTTATCATTTTTATGCAATTTGTCTTTTTATTTTTTTTTTTCTTTTTCTAATTTTCTTTTCTTTCTTTTCGATGTCTTTGAACTTTATTAACAACTTTCACGTACCAAATTATCAAAGACGACAATCGCGATTTCTTTTTCATATCTCTCGTTCTGTCTTTTTCTTTAAAGCATATCAAAGTGTTTGGTTTGTCTCTGTGTGTGTGTTTGTTTGTGTATGTGTGTGTGTATAAATTTGTGTCTCTGTTCGGTTTAAATAACATAAAAACGATGCTCTGTACAGCGATAATGGGCATATACAAATGTAACTTATAATTGGATACAAACTTAGAACAAGTGTTACGTCTAACATAACGTTGTTTTTTTGTTTTTTTTTTTTTAAACGATCAAGAAAGAGGAATGTCTCTCCTCTCTCTTCCCCCCCTCTCTCTCTCTCTCACTCGATGTAATAAGAATTTTTGTTAACTGGACCCGCTTCAAAACGAAGTTAAAAAAAAAAATTTACAGAGAGAAGATAGAAGAAGAAAAAATATTGGCAACAAGCGTCTTTCTTCTTTTGTTTAAAAGGATTCTACGCATTCTTCGTCGACGTTGATTCGAAAGTTCATTGACCTTTCCTACTATACATATCATCGTTTTAGTTCAACGTACCTCGGCTAAAACGAGAACCGATCGAACGTTCGTTAACTTCTTTTTTTTTTCTTTTTTAATTTTTATTATTTTTTTTTTGTCAACGAACTACGATGACGACGACGACGAACGATATTATTATTATTATTATTATTATTATTATTATTATTATTATTATTGTTGTTTTTTTTTTTTTAATGAAAATTTTCGTTTGTCTGACACACGGACATAGACGGATTAGTCCTTCGTCTTATCTCTTTCTTGTTTTTTCTACGATAATTAAAACATTCATGTACATCGGGTCTATATAATTTATTTTAACGCTACACACGTGCCAATATGTTTTCTTCTCCGTTGTCTTTCTTAATTTTCTTTTCTTTTTTTTCCTCCGAAGCATCGAAAAAAGTAAGCGAAATTTTAACAGGCTCTTTGTTTCTTAAGCGCAATTTTATACATTACATTTAAATAAAAACAAAAAAAAAAGAAAAAAAAGAAAAAAAGAAGAGGAAAAAAATGACGCTAAGACGCAAGCAAAATGATATTTTTTTCTCAAGCGAAGAACGTTCGCTTTTTATAAAGAATCTCTTTAAATTTTTATTTCTTTCCTTCTTTCTTTCTTTGTTTTTTATTTTTTGTTATTTTTATCATCTTGAATATATCTCGACGGAGTATTTGAAAGGACGCGTCCTTTACTCGTAACTTTTATTCGTTATCGATCACGCGCGCGCGCGCACGCATATGCACACAACACACACACTTTTTGAATACACATACACACACACACACACACATCGGTGTGTGTATATCGAAAACGTGTCCTTTTTTGGAGCAGGAGGCTCGTCTATTTTACTACGTATATATATCTAACATGTTCTCACTCTCGCATATACATACATTCTCATGCATTTATTTTGGCACGCTCGCCATTCTCTCTCTCTCTCTCTTTCTCTGTCACAAATACATATGCAACATACGTTCTCGTTCATTCTCTCTCTTTCTTCCCCTCATTTTCTCTAAAGGTGTATATATATATATATATATATATATATATATATATATATATATATATCAAGGTACATAGTCGAATCTCGATTCGCTAAAATAGTCAGTGCGTTTTCTTGCCGCAGTAGCAGGCAATTCCATTTATCCTCGCGGCTTTTCTTTGGCCGGACGTCAGTTGTGTGCGCTTGCGCAACAATAAAACACGTCGAATTCTCTGAACGGTGTCGTCGTCCTCGTTTAAAATTGCGATCGATCACAAATAAAAAAAAAAAGAAAAAAAAAAAAAGGAAAAAAAAAAGATCTGATTTACACATGTACGTTGTTCTTTTTTGTTAATTATAAGTTATATTGCATATGTTCTCTTTGTACATGTTATGCGTGTGTGTGTGTGTGTGTGTGTGTGTGTTCTACATACACATCATATATATTGGGTTGGCAACTAAGTGATTGCGGACTTTGTCGTTTCCTTTTTATTTAAAATCCGGCAATCACTTAGTTGCCAACCCAATATATATCAGAGAAAAATTTGAATTATTGTAAATTAAAAAAAGGAAGAAAAAGAACATATGAAATGTAAAATAAAAAGAAATGAACGAGGATTAGAAGACGACGTATACCGGACGAGACAGTCAGTGGGGGTCTGACATTCGGCCATGATTTTCACGAACAGCAGCAAGAAGAAGGATAAAAAATATTGTCATTGATCTTTGTCAAAGGGCCTTCGATATAATATACATATAACGTTGTGTATCTGCCTGTCTCTATCTTTTTCCTGTTTTATAATATTCGTGTGCATGTGTATGTTCATGTTTTATCGCATATGTTTGAATGTATATGTACGTGCACACACAAATGTATGCATATATATATATATATATATATATATATATATTAATTATGTAAACATGGAGAAAAATTTACAAGCCGAACACGATGGGCGTCAATCGTTATATGAGTGACACTCCTTTTTGCTACCGTTGGTAAAAATCTTTCGTCACCTTGTACGAATGTCTTCGAGATAAACATAACAAAGGAAACGAAAAGTAACGAAAGATACGTTTATCTCTCTTTATTATTCGATAAAACGTCGTTGTACGAGCGCCTTTGTGAGAGCACGCAATTTTATACCTCTCTCTTATAAAATACGAGAATGTAAGTGAAAATGCATTTATATATATATATATATATATATATATATATATATATATGTGCATATATATTGTAAATATCAAGAGAGTAAGTTTCGATCGCACGATAAAAAAAGATTTGTGCTTCTTTCGTTCATTCGTTCATTTCTTAATAAAGTTTCTTTTTCATTTTCACTTTCACATCAATTTTCCACGTGATTTCACATACTCGAACGACGCTTTACGTACTCAATAAGAATAATTATTATGATTTACTGTGTATATGTGTGTGTGGCATTATTATTATTATTAATATTATACATATAATTATATTTTATATATATATTATATATATATAGATGTATAGATATTACTTATTTAAGATAGAGATAAAATTTAAATGAAAAAGAAAACAGAAAAACAAAAAAAAAGAAAAATAAACGATGAAAATAAAGCGGAATGAAAGACAAAAAGAAAAAAAAAAAAGATTGAAATAATGCTAAGTAAGATCGAACAAACGCTCGTGCGCCTCCCATATTGTCTATCATTTATTTTTCAAATTTGAAGATCGTGTATATATATATACATATATGTATATATATATGTGTGTGTATATATATATATACACAGACACACAATATAAGAAAAAGAGTTCATCGAACTCTTCTTTAGACACACTTAGGACTAAACGAAAATAAGATACTAAATGAGACATGCGAAAAGTGTTCTTTATTTAGGGATGAAGGGGGAGGGGGAAATAAAATAAAAAAGAGGGAATGAAAGTAAAATCTCGAAGAAAGAAGAGGACGAAGAGAAAGAGAAAATCAGAGACGAGAAAAGTTGGATAGAAGAAGGTCTTGCCATTTTTCTTGATTTTTTTCTTTTTCTTTTCCTCTTATACTCTTCGTCTTTCTTTTCTTTTCTTTCCTCGAGATAAATAATATAATCGATGATTTCCCGTCGATTGAAACGTTGTAAAAAAATATTTTAAATAAAAACAAAAAAAGTAAAATAAAATAAAATTAAATTAAATAAAAGAAGGAAGGAAAGAAAATAGAGAAAAAAATATATATATATACATTACACGATGACTTCATTACTAAAAAAAAATACCCACGAAGATGCCACGACAATAATGCTCCTCCATTTCTTATTCCCTTTATCCGTGTGTCTTTATAATAATATTATCTCAAATCTTTCGCAAACTTAATCCTAAATTTAAGGCTTACACAATTAATCGACATAGTGTTCGTGTTGTTGTGTTTGTGTCCCTTTTGTTAATGTTAAAAAGTTAATTTTTAAACGATTAATCAGTACTCATTTGTAATGGTATTTTTCACGAGAAGCCGCTGCTTTCTTTTTCTGAATTTGTTTCTTTGTTTGTTTGTTATTTTAAAGATTCTGGATTTTTTCTTTTTCAATCGACAATAATAAATACGAGGAGAGAGAGAGAGAGAGAGAGAGAGAGAGAGAGAGAGAGAGAGAGAGAGAGAGAGAGAAAGAGAGATCTCGTCAAAGTATAGTTGTTCGCGAACAATCAAAACAACGATGAGATCTAATTTCTTTTTTTTTCTTTTCTCGTTCGATATCGGCTTCGATTAATAAATCAACATTTTTTTTCAATAGATAAAATTTCTCATAGATCGAAATTGTTAACGGCCAGATTCGAGGATATACTCTTTCTACATCGAAGGATCAACGATATGCTATATTCATTGATTTTTCTCTCTTGTTTTCCCTAAACACTTTAATAACCCCTGCCATATGATCTATCATAACTATTTTTAATATATATATATACTTATTTATTTATATATATATATATATATATATATATATATATACGCGTATATGTATATCTCCTTATATGCTGCTGTTGTATCGTTGAGGCATTCGTGTAATATGCGTGAATTAATATCTAAACTAATTTACAAATATAAAATACGAGAACAGATCGTAAAAGACTTTTTTTTATTATATAACGTATGAATTAAACGCATATTCTTCTCGCAAAGATATTAAATCGTAAAAAAGAAAAAATTATAAAGAAAAAAAAAAAAATATAATATATACCTAAAATAAATTTTTTGCACGTATGTAAAAATGTCGAAGTTTCTTATATCTATATAATTAATAATAATAATGATAAACATAATAATAATGATAATAATAACAACAACGAATATCTCGATATGTTGCCTCGCGATATTTCATCGTCGTTCGAAGAGTAAAAAAGCTAGAATAAAATCCTAATGTAATATATATAATGATCTGATTGGTGTGTAACTAATAAAAATTTTTCAAAAATAAAATTTAGAAAAAAGATATGTTGTACGATTCTCTTAATTCTCCTTGAAAAGCTATAAAATACAACACCTCTTTCTCTCTCTTTCTCTCCCTCACTCTATTATCTGTCTCTTGAAAACAAAAAAGCTAATATATTTCGCGCTTCTAATCGATTGAAATGCAGATAATATTAGGGTCCCTAAAGTTTCTTTCTCATTGCGCTATGAATGGCCTTATCTAGCTCTGCTTATGCAAACATGCAGGCTTATCTATTAGCTGTCTATGTCATCGGTTTCAATCGTCCCAGAGCTCTTTTACAGTACGTTTCGTTTATGCCACAGTCTCTTTTAAAACTTTCATCCACAGCATTAAACATGGGTAGAGAAAGGCGACATTTACGGCATATTATGTTTCATTGTTTCAAAAAAGGTGATATAGTGTAAAGAATACTCTCGACGAGATTTGTATCGTGTACGGGGATGGTGTTATAACTATTACAACTGTTCGCAATTGGTTTAAAAAATTTAGAGGGGGAAATTTTTATTTGGAAGATGAAGACCGCAGCGGCCGTCCAAAAACGACAGATATGAACCTTATCAAGGCCATGCTTGATGAAAATCCACGATATAGTGTGCGCGAGATAGTAAATGCCACTAGGATTCCCAAAACAACAGTGCATAATCACCTAACCAAGATGGAATATGTTAATCGCTGCGAAGTTTGGGTTCCGCACTTACTGACGAAGACCAGCCTTATAAATCGTATCTCTATATGTGACTTGCTTCTCCAGCGACATGAAAAAGGATTAGTTTCTAAAAAGGCTTGTCACTGGAGACGAAACTTTGATTTTATATGAAAATGTGCATAGAAAACGCACTTGGTGTAAGGACAATAGGCCTTCAACTGTTTCAAAGCCGGGACTACACCCCAAAAAAGTTCTTTTTTCCATTTGATAGGATTGGAAAGGCGTAATTTTCTACGAGCTCCTTCCTCAAGGTGAAACAATAAATTCTACGAAATACTGTCATCAACTGGATCAATTGAAAGGTGCCATAACAAAAAAACGATCAGAATTAATGAACCGACAAGGCGTTGTTTTTCATCATGGCAACGTGAAACCACACATTGCATTAGCGGTAAGAGAAAAGCTCTTACAATTTGATTAGTATGTTTTTTACCGCATCCTGCATACTCTCCAGATCTCACTTCATCTGATTATTACTTCTTTTTGTTTTTAAAAAATTCTCTTCGTGATAAGCGCTTTAAATCCATCAGTGAAATAAAAGCACAGCGAAATAAAAGCGCACCTCCAGGATTATTTCTTGTTCGAAACACAAGAATTTTGACAAGAAGGCATAATGAAGCTTCTTGAGAGATGGAAGAAGGTAATAGAGCAAAAGGGTTCTTATATAACAAAATAAATAATATCTTAAACAGTAAACATTGTGTATTCATTTCATATTAGAAAAAGGAAAGAAACTTATGGGACACCCTAATATATTCCCTTATTTCCGGTAAGCTCTCGAATGAGTTCGCCCACAAAAAGCTTCTAACCAAGACCGAAAATTATTGTTAAATAGCGAACTTTCTGTATTATTTTTTTGTCGCATCGGTTAAAGCGTCGATAGATAATGACGAACGATAGACTCGAATATCACCTTAACTTTGAGATGGTAAAAAGAAAAAAAAACGGAAAAGAAAAGTAAAATAAAATAAAAATAGAAAAAGGAAGATGAGAAAGAAAGAAAAAAAAGAAAAAGATTAAAATGTTTAAAGAACAGATACTGGATTTTGAGAAACAATTTTCCTAAATAATAATAATAATAATAATAATAATAATAATAATCATAATAATCATAATAATAATAATCATAATAATCATAATAATCATAATAATAATAATAATAATCTTAATAATAATAATAATAATAATAATAATAATAATAATAATAATAATAATAATCTTAATAATAATAATAAAAATAATAATAATAATGTAAAAAAAAAAAAATAACGAATCGATCAATTTTTTTTCCAATCGTATTTTCTTCTCTTTCTAATTATTGCCTAAAGACTTTATCAATAATCTATAATATATATATATGTGTGTATATATATATATATATATATATATATATATATACATATATATATGTATATATATACACAAAGACGCGTGTTGTATTTTGTCAGTAGAATACAATATAAGATGAAGACCTTTTTTATCGGTGGGGAACGAGAACTTAACGAGAAAGTTATAATCATTAGAAAAAGAAATGACGCATATGTTTTAAGGAGATATTACGAAGTAAAAACGAGAGATCCATATTGCTAAATGTCCTTCACATATGATAAATACGTATATGTGTATCTCGCGAAGTTCGTCGACCGATTTGCGTTACGGGTTTCCTTCGAATCGATAATCGTTGAGAGCATTGCCATTGCTAATCTTTTCGTGCAACCGTAATGCTGGTATTATATACATTTTCTCGCGTTCGCAAGATTCTTCAACTCGATATCATTCATACATTCTCTTTCTCTCTCTCTCTCTCTCTCTCTCTCTCTCTCTCTCTCTCTCTCTCTCTCTCTCTCTCTCTCTCTCTCTCTCTCTCTCTCTCTTTCTTTTTATTTTTCTTCTTGATTTATTCGTACGGATCTCGTAATAAACCAGCCTATTGCGACGAACGGCTTTGTACGTTACAATATCACAATAAATTACCGGTCAATGGTCACGGGTCGTCCCTTTTCCCTACTAATCCTTAGTTTGAAAAGAATAAATCTTTTCGAGGATAAGTAGCTCAAAATTATCATAAATTAACCTTAAATTCTATAAGAAGCAAACGAAGACGATGAGGAGTTAATATTCATTTAAATTAATAGAAGTCGAAAAAAGAAAATAATTATTGAGTAGTATTTCATTTGCATTGCAAAAAAAAATAGAATAATGATAGATAAATGATAAAATTATTAATGTTTAAGAATATATAGAAATAGTAGGAGAAACAAGAGTGAAGAGTGAAATCGATAGAACTACTTCTAATACTCAATATGGCGGACAAAGTTATATACGTACTTAACCTAAAACTGCGGTCCCTTTTTAAAAATATCAATTTAATTTAAAGCTAAAAGTACAGGTTACGTTCGCGATCAATCGATATTTGACAATCCAAATTCTATTATCCACCAACGACAACGACGACGACAATAGGACGACCCGAATGATCCCTCCCCGGTAGATCCTTTTTTGTTTTCTTTATAAATACTATTATAATAATGAATTATAAGCTATAACTTTATATCTTAAGTACTTTTTGCGACGGTGGGTCACGGTTAATTCTTGGCTGGATTTTGAAGAACTTGGGAGAGTTATTATTAGTTCTTTTCTCCTCTCCCTCTTTCTTTCCTATTTTTTTTTTCTTTTCTTTTCTTTTCTTTTCTTTTCTTTACAACATAATATTCGTCAACTGTATTCACATATATTTCCTCTGCTTCAGAGCTTTCCATTTTTTATTTTTTTTTTTTGGGTTTTTTCGGTTTTTTTTTTTTTTTTTTGGAGAAAAAAAAGAAAAAAATAAATGACTCACGCCCGTTGTTTGTGAAAGAATTCTTCCGGTGTTTACGAGTATACATTAGCTACGTGTTATTTTGCGTGTCTGTATATATGCATGTGTATTTTTTTTTAATGTACCCGATCTCCACGATCGCACGTTTTGTATATCTAAGAAATTTACAGTAATCAATAATGATGACTCCTTAGGGGGCTGCAACTTGTGCGCCACATTAAATGAAAGAAAGAGACCGAACTTTCTTTTAAAGCAACCTTTCTCTTTCTCCCTCCTTCCCTTCCTCTCTCTCTCTCTCTCTCTCTTCTTTTTGAAATTGTATTTCATTACGTTGATCTCTCTAATTCCTTAATAAAATTATTATCATTGTACATATAAGTATATACTTAAATTAGCTTGTCCTATCTGTTATTATATCATATACATATAATATATAATATATATGTGTATATATAATATTTATATAGATCAGTTATCAATTAAAAATTAGTAGTACCTATAGGTTCATCATCACAGCTAAATTTTTTCATCGTCACTATATCGATCATTCGATCGATAAGCTTTCATCGTTCGTGGCTTTCTTCCTTAAACAACAAATTGCAAAAATGTCACATGACTCTTTTAAGAGATCTCTCTCTCTCTCTCTTTCTCTCTCTCTCTTTAAACAATTATCGATTTCTTTAAACTTTCTTCTTTTTTGTTTTTTTTTGTTTTTTTTTTGTTTTTTTTTGTTTTTTTTTTTTTTTTATTGTTATTTTTTGTCGTGCCTACTACAGCACACATTTATATTCTTTCGAACCGAGCCTGGCACCCTTTCTTTTCTCTTATGAAACAGAAACTCACGTGCTACTTTCTACCACCAATCACGAGAATCCAATTGCATCGTCTTTTATTAAACTCTCTCTCTCTTTTTCTCTTTCTTCTCTTCTCTCACTCTTTTTTTTGATTCTACCCTTTTTTTTTCTTTTTCTCTACAGAGATCCGTTTTAAGATAGTCACGTTCGCTGCTCTCGACCGAAACTGGAACGAAACGTTGACTCTTTTCTATCTTTTTCTTTCCTTTGTTCTGCGTACGAAAAGGCAAAAATGCATATACATACATACATACGCGAGTCAATATGTACACCAATTTCTTTTTTACAAATACGTTTATACACGTTTCAATCAAAATTACAATTTATCTTCTCTCTGTCTCTCTCTCTCTCTCTCTCTCTCTCTCTCTCTCTCTCTCTCTCTCTCTCTCTCTCTCTCTCTCTCTCTATCTCTATCTCCCTTCTTCCGCGATATCGTATATGTACATTCATGCGCGAAATATATATATTATTTTTAAAGACGAAGCTACATACATATATACATATACGTATATAGATACATATATATGTATACCGGTAGAACGCGCGCGCCATTTTTTTTGTTGCAATACTCATAGGACGGCAGTGTTTCAATTCGATTTATTCGTAAGAGGCCCTTTTTTTATTTCTAGATTAGAAACGGGCACGTGATTGATATACAAGTGGTGTGCTATTATGTTCCGATTCGAAAAACTTACGCGAACTCGGACTCTGGTCCGTTAATTCGAGGCGATTTTCTTTCATTAGTTATTTTTTTAAATATTATAGGAGAATAACGGTATTATTTCACTGGATGGATAATCGTATATAGTAGAGAAGTGACATCACACGCACACGCACACGAAGGAAAGGAATGATTTTGCAAGACAAAAAAAAATCTCCTTTCCTTTCCTTCGTCAGAATATTTGTCATAAGTCACTGTAATTCGAAAACTTCCTTTTTCCGTTCAATTTGAAATAAAACGATATGAAATTAATATTATAAATGAAAATATAAAAAGGAAGAAAGAAAAAATGAAAGAAAAAATGAAAGAAAAAAGAAATATTAAATTGGGCCGCGTTCGCGCAGCTTTTCCCCCTCTCGTTACGCATCACCATCATCATCAATATTAATATCAAGATCATCATCAATATTAATATCAAGATCATCATCATTATGATCATTATTATTATTATTATTTCATTCATTTCGTTCGAACGTTCACTTTTCAAACGAGTACGTATTTATTTTCTGTCGAGAGCAGCACGTATGCTTTTAGTTTATAATGACTATCTTTTTTCTTTTTCTTCACTCTTATTTCTTTTTTTTTTTCTTTTCTTTTCTTTTCTCATCGAATTTTCACATCGATCATTTTCGGTTTTATAATTCGTTTCTATTTTTTTTTTCTTTTTCATTTTGCCTCTCTTTCTTTCTCTCTACATTCTTTATATCTCTTTAACTATTTTGTTCACGATGATAATAACAATTATATGTAGATTAAGTTTCCCGACTATATATAATAATTTTGATTTGAAAAGGAAGAAGATTGTTCCGTTTCGATCGATCTATCTAATTCAGAAAAGTGCGATAAAACAAACGATATAAAATAAAAAAAATATCAACCACGAGAAATCAATTGAGACGAAAGGAGAATTATTAAGAATCATAGGATTTTTCTATTGATTAAATTATATGTGAGAAAAATTTTCAAATATGGCATTAGTTTGAATTTGTTCGATTTTTATATCACTTAGTTTCGTGTTATTTTAAAAAATCATCGATCTTTTGTGTAAAAGACAATCGATTTCAAGGTAACGGTACTGTATTCAAATTTTTGTATATATTTACAATTGGCGTACGTGCGTGTGTGTGTGTGTGTGTGTATGTATGTGTGTGTAGTTAAGTAGGTTATATGACAAATTAGGAAAGTGTAAAAAAGGAACAAGTCCGATGCACTTTCTCTCAATTGCCTGCATTTGAAACTTCCATGCATTTTTTTCGCTTTCAAATCGTTGCGAGCCACCAATATATACATATACATATACATATACACATACATATACATACATATATATATATATATATATATAGCGTGTGTGTATAAATATTTGTATGTGTTATATTATATATCGAGAAAGAAAAAAGAGGAAGGATACGAAATTACACTCGATGGAAATCGATCGGCGACTAGTACGAATCAACTTTATCGATCTTACTTTGTATTAAAAAAAAAAAAAAAAAAAAAAAAAAAAGGGGGATAACGAATTAAAAAGAAAAAGAAATATATATGTATATATCTGAAGAGTAAGAAATGAGAATAAACCTCGACGATACCACTCTCTGATGCGTGATAATAAAGATACTATAGATACTAATTTAAAAACACTTCATCTTTACGAAATTAGACAAAAAATATGGAGAAAAATTAATAGAAAATTCAAAATTGCACACTTTTTAATACCTTTTATACCATTTCTTAATCTCTTTCACATTCATACTATACTTTCAATCCTTCATTTATACAATCCTCGATTCAACATTCGAAGACATAAGCAAACGACCATTCAATCTTCCAATATATTTTCGACAATACGTACATATTTATTTGGCAGCTCACACTAAACCTAATTGTAGTATATCAAAAATTAGAAGGAAAAAATAAAAAAAAAGAAAAAAAAAAAGAAAGAAAAAAAGAAAATATTACGGAGCAAAAAATCTCGAAAGAAGAAAAAGAAAAAGAAAAAAACAAAAATAAAAGAAGAAATCTATCATTACTGCTAATTGCGAACGTATTGCAGCGATATAGATACACGTCTACCTTTAAACTTAAAAAGAAAAAAAGGAAGACAAAAAAATAATTTTTTTCCCACGATATATTCATATGCTTAAAAATATTACGACAGAATTTTATCCAGTCCCAATAATTTAAATCATAATTTTCATCCTCATTTATTAAAGGAAAAGAAACCAAAAAGAAAAAAAAAAAAGATATATACTTATTTATATACAGAGATATAGAAAGAAAAACGTATAAGAAAATTGAAGAAAAAAAAAAAAAAAAAAAAAAAAAAAAAAAAAAAAAGAAAAAAAATTCAAGGAAGAAAAATAAAATTTGGATACGTTATATAAACGCATAACGATTTTTCTACGTAATATCATATATCTGTACCTCGTACATCGAAATATACGATTTACAAGGTAAGAAAAAATTTTCGTTTTATCGTCAAGCAATTATGTGCGTGTGTGTGTGTGTGTATTTGCGTATGTGTGTTTGCATTGGTACAACTTTCGATTGTTATTTCTCTGTCTACCGAACGTACGTATGCAACGCGATAAAATAGAAAAAAATGCATCCATAGGTTCGCGCTTAATTATTACATTCTCTTATTAGATATTTATAGAGAATAAAAAGGTAAACCGAAAGCGCGTGAATTCTATACAATTTCATCAGAATTTTTTTCATAACCTCGATGTCTTTCATTCTTATTTATTTTTAATAAATTAATAACAAATTTAAAGTTAGATTGAAACCGATCTTTTACACACTTTACAACACTGCGTTATTCAAAATAAAAAAAAAAGGAAAAAAAAAGGGAAGAAAGATAGAACACCGCCTACTTTCTTTTTCGTAATCGGACGTAGAAATTTTGTATTCCTTTAAAAAGCGTGTCGATTTGAACCAGCCAAAAAAAAAAAAGCATATGAGTTAATACTTTAAAGCGTTCACATTTGTCCAACGTTCGGGATAACGTATTGTGTTATTTTTTTTTTTTTTTCGATACTGACTTATCCAGATCCCTCATTAAATGTATGTATATATATATAATCTTTATCGTTCTAATTCTAATCTCGTTAATCCCGTCTCCCGTTCCCCATTTTGAAAATTCTCCTTACGAAACCTTATTCGCGTCATTTCGCGATAGCATTATCTATCAAAGTTCGAAAAAAATAAAAATATGCTTCGTGAAAAATAATAAACGTAAATGAAAAAAAGGAAGAAGAAAAAAAAAAAAGTAAGAAAAAACACAAAAAAGAAAAATTCTTTGATCGCTGATTAAAAAAAAATGATAAACATATACGTGAAATATAGCTTTTACGTATACGTTACCAGTTACATATACGAAGAAACAAAATATCCACGATAGTAAATTATTCGTTAAATGATCGAATATAATATTGTATATTTACTTTGACGACATAACGATTAATGATCAAAGAAAGATCCAAGAAATCGAATTTGAACGTGCTATTCGACCGTACTTTCGTGAATAAAGCTTCTTCGTATCGTAAAATGAAGCATACACGTAAGACGATTAAAAAGGAAAAGAATAGTTAATCTCTCTCTCTCTCTCTCCCTCTTTCTTTCTCTCTCTTTCTTTCTCTTTTTCTCTCTCTCTCTCTCTTACCTCCGTTCGTCCTTTTAGAAAGAACTGTGTTCGTGTATGTGTTTATTTGCGAACAATAGAAGAAAAAAAGGAGGACGACAAAACTTGAACTTTTGCATTGATTTCGAAGATAAAACTATCAAAATTTCGATCCTTTAGAAAAGAGAAATGAGCTTAAAAAAAAAAAAAAAAAAAAAAAAAAAAAAAAAAAACAAAAAAAAAAAATCAGAGCAGAGTACAGCTTCGCTCGTTTTTCTATTTTTCTTTTTAAATATATTCTTGTTCGTATATTTTCTCCATTCTCGATGCTTATAGTTCGTGCACGGAGAAAAATCATTATTTATATTATTTATGCGTTAAGAGGAGAAATATAGAACGTGTATGTGTGTGTGTGTGTATTTTCCCTGTGTGTGTAGCAATGTGTTTTTTCTTCACGTTCTCGAGTTAATCATATACGATAATCTAAAATACAATACGTTTATATCTTCATTGATGGCGTACAATAGAATCATTAAACGTTATTCATATAGATCGTCCACGTATGAAATTGTTTATTTTTTTTTCTTTTTCATTATTTTCCCGCTTTTATTCTTTTACGCGTCCTAGGAAACACGCTAAACTCGTCCGCATTTTATCAGATGAATCCTCAAGGCGAAGAAATATATATATTTCTAATTAGTCCGTATGTTCCACGTACACATTGTGTACATATATATACACACACACATATTTATACACGCGTAATTTATGTACATAAATGTGTGTATATGTGTATATATATACACATATACATACATATATATATTATATATATATATATATATAATAGAAAATTTTATTATCGTCCTCACAAATAAGAGAGGAGAGAGAGAACAAACGAATGGCCCGCACACAGCATTAGCAACGAGATAAACTTTCTCTTTCCATGCCTTAGAAGAAAGAAAGAAAGAGAAAGGAGAGAGAGAGAGAGAGAAAGAGAGAGAGAGAGAAAACGAGAGAGAAAGAGAGAGAGAGAAAAAGAGAGATATGTTTAAAATTTTTACATTTCTATCTCCCTCTCTTTCTCTTTAAATTTTCTCTTTCTCTCTCCTTCTTTTCCTTCTCTCCTTTACCATTATCATTTCTTTTATATTCACTTTCATCTCATCTCATCTCATCTCATCTCATCTCATCTCATCTCATCCCATCCCATCTCATCTAATCACATCTCATCGATAATTGTAACGCGGCGAAGCTCGCGTGCTTTTATGATACATCGTATAGAGATATATAACGTTACGATTTGTAGATAATATACATATTACACATACATACGCGGGATGCTGAGGAATTGTTAATAATAATAATAATAATAATAGTAATAATAGTAATAATAATAATAATAATAATAATAAATCGTCTCGTCTGTTTTTTCTTACTCACGGTTTTTAAACGATCAGCTCGAGGCCGCACGCGCGAACGTATTGTCCATAGCCCGATGAGGAGGAAGAAGGATGATGATGATGAAGATGATGATGATGATGATGATGGTAACGATGATGATGATGATGATAACGATGATTATGGTGATAACGTCGATGACGATGATGATGATGATATCGTAGTTGTCTCTCCCGCTGGGAGCCACGATAGATGACCGTCTCCGGCGGTCCGTGGATCTTTGGATATCAGGCTTGGACGTTGAGTATCATCTTAAGATGATTCGATATATCATTGTTATTTCTCCTTTCGGACCGCTGGCAACTATTGATGAGTCTGTTATTGGTCCAATGGCTTGGTGGTTTAGGTAGACTCGCAGGTGATGGTGGTTCCGAAAATTTGGCGCCAGCGTAAAAGCTATTAGTAGGGCTACCCCTTGGACTGCTGCTACTATCATATCGCAACGGCGAATTTCTTGAACTTTTACCGCTACATGGTGGACTGCAACTCAGTCTACCGGTGCTGTTGTTGTTGTTGTTATTGTTGATTCCATTTTTACCATAACGTCCTCCGCTGCTATGAAAGAACGGTGATGATTTCATCGAACTGCGATGATGCCTCTTTCCACCTGTGTTAGGTGAGCCCTGTCGCTCGACCTTGTCGTTCAACTTTGGTGCCGAATTCGTCATGATTTCAACGAGATGAGACGATGGTCTTTTTCTCTATCTATCTCTCTCTCTCTCTTTCTCTCTATCACTCTTCTACTTCTCTCGACCCGTCTAAGAAACGAATTATTATTTCTAATATATCACATTTATCGTAAATTATTTATTAAAACATTTACATATATATATATATATATATATATATATATATATATATATATACATATATACGTTTAAGAAAATGCATCAAACATGTTTCATTAATTATATAAAAATTATAAAAAAAAGATTTCTTATGAGAATAAAAAAATATACGATAATAAACGACATTAAAAGATGATGGAGAACATTTGAAAATAGGAACAAAGGTGTTTTACGAAAAATATAAGAGACCTCTCGAGAAAGATATTACCTGGATGATGAATAATAAAAAAGTATATACAAATTTATAAGGAGAAAAAAGGAGATAAAAAAAGGAAGAAAGAAAGAAAAATGGGGATGATAAAAGGGGGATTATAATATATACATATATATATATATATATAAAACTCACCGTTCTTAGTTTATCGCGGGTCGCTTCTCCTGAGGTGAAAGCAAGCAAGCAAGCAAGCAAGCAAGCGCAGGCAAGCTAGCTGGCGTCTCTCTCTTTCTCTCTCTCTCTCTCTCTCTGTCTTTCTCTTCTATAGCGTCCGTATCCAGCGATTTTTCTAACTGCGCAATAAGTTTGTATCCAGGGCAGAGGGGATAGGGGATCGGTCGGAGGGAACGCGCGGCGTACAAACGTGATGATGTGTTGTGATCTAGTATGTATAGTAGAATAGTGTAATAGTAATAGTAGTAGTAATGTTGTAGTAGTAGTAGTAGCAGTAGTGTTATGGCTGTTGTTGATGTTGGTAGTGGGGCACCCTGGGAAGCTTCCGTTTAGCGCGATGCTACCTCGGCCTGGTTGTTTCGAGTTCCTTGGCGGTCCTCCCTTTTCGCGTTCGTTGCGAATTTGGCCACATTCGGTGACCGTTGGTCACCTTTCGAGCAAAAACCTGACTTTTTTCTCTCAAAAACAGAATCCAATCAATCGGTGTAATGTACAAATTCACGCACAGCAGAGTCACAACCGACTATCTTTTTTTCTTTCTAGCTAGTTCCTCCGCCTTCTCTCTACTCTTTTCCGTCTTCTTTTCCTTCTCCTTCTACTCCGACTTCACTCCCACTTCCAAGAATTGCAGCTGGAGAAGCGAAAGATGGCGGATCCGACTTGTTTGTTTTTCACACGTCGCAACTCTCTCTCTCTCTCTCTCTCTCTCTCTCTCTCTTTCTCTCTCTGCCTGTCTGTCTTTCTTTCTCCACCCGATTGTGATATCTTAATAACCGTTGTTGACAATGAGACAAAGAAACAAAGACGACAACGTTTCTACGCACTGTACTCGTTCTTTTCTCACAAACTCCTCCTGCTCGTCCAAAACTTCGCGAAACTCTCGAAAGATATCGCGAAAAGACATATATCAGGGACAATCTCGTCGCCTAGCGGTTAATCAATATACGTATCGATCACGTAAAACGCGTCGATCGTTTTCTTTAAATTTCTTAACCCTCTTCAGGCGTTTTATCTCACAACGAACAACAACGACGACGACGATTCTCTCACGATCTCGTCGTAATCGTCGTTGATACGTGGTCTTGTCCCTCCGAATGTTTAAGATGTCCAAGGGAAAAAGTATGTCAAGTCTTTTATCTTTTTTTTTATTTTTTTTTTTTATTTTTTTTTTTATTTTTTTTTGTTTTTTTTGTTTTTTTTTTTTTGTTTTTTTTTTTGTTTTTTTTTTTTTTTTTTTTTTTTTTTTGAGTCCTTTCTCTTACGATGACGAAACACCACACCAAAATCTCGTTGGTCTTCACTATCTTACGATCTCGGTCTCTAACTTCGAATTTAAAAACAAAACTTTTCCGCCTACGCCTCTTTATACACCTCTTCTTTTTCTGTCTTGATTACGCGATATCCTATTCGGTTCGCTGCAAGCAATACTTGCCCTACACGCGCACAAACTATCCTCTCCCGGCGCTACTTCTTGCCTTTGTGACGGTAATAGAAGCCTGCACCGAGAAATCGTCAACGATGCCACTTCCCCACTATTAACTCGTTGACGAATGCATGAGGCGAATGCAAGTCACGTGATAAGGAACCACCAATCGTAGTAGCCGACCATCAAGCGTTTCCGGCGTCAATAAACATGCGCGTTCGCTAAAAGAGCTAAAAATTTTCTTAATGTTAAAATTTTTATATTAAAATTGTCTCTATCCCGTTTCTCTTCATTTTCTTCACTCGAAACTCTAATCAAACTTTCTACCTTATCATGAAATCGTTCGATTAGACGTCGCTGCTTTGTGTCGCTCTAACGATCCAAATATGCGATGGCGTTGATTGGTCGAACGACTAAGAGGCGCGACCACTCGTATCGCTTGATCGAAACCCACGAACGAGCACCTTTGTTCTCCTTATTTTAATGAGATTCACTTGGATTCGCTCAAAGTATTCATCGTACTACCAAAGACTTAGGAATAAAAGTACACATATGTATATCTACTTTTAATCATCGATATTCTCGACTCATCATCTTTCTTGTTATTTAACCTCTTCCGAATATAAAATATCGAAGAAAATCTTTTATAAAATCGAGACATTTTATAGATATTTCTCTTCGATCATCAAATAATAATATTAACAATTACGAATAATAATACCAACAATTCGTCTATTCGTTCTTTATTCTATAAAAAATATTTTTAAAATATGAAATCATTAATTATCATCAATATAATCTACGCAATTTATTTTAACCACTATCGATAAAAAAGTTTCTCTAATGAACGATAAGTGCTGCCATCTTCGATACACGTGATAGGTTCATTAGGTGACGTCAGTCGGCGAGGAAAGAGACAGATGCGAAGGTAAGCGAAGATAGGAAAAAGTAAGAGAGAGAGAGAGAGAGAGAGAGAGAGAGAGAGAGAGAAAGAAAGAAGGAGAATGTCCGATAAAAGGTGGTGCGTCGCGGAGGACGTTAGGAGGGAGAGCTTGAGTGCTTAAACGAGAGGGAGCTCGTAGAGTCTACGACGACATAGAGACAATCGAAGGGGGGTATTGTAAAAACGGAAGTTCCTTTGGATAGTTTTAGGATCTTAAACTTTTTCGGCGGGCGTAAAATTATCGTCGTTGTTACTGTGTCGTCGTTGTCGTTATCGTTATCGTTATTGTCGTCGTTGTCGTTGTCGTCGTCGTCGTTATCGTTGTCGTTGTTGTCGTTGTCGTCGTCGTCGTCGTCGTCATCGTCGTCATCGTCGTCGTGTCTGTTTTGCTTCTATTGCACGATTTCGCGACGATGGGCGGGGTCGGAGACGCGAGGTCGTGCCTCCTCCGGTCGAGTGAGAGACATGGAGCGACCTCAGTGTAACCAGTGGCTGAGCTGCACGAGCTGTTCGGCCATCGCCGACCATCGTCGTCGTTGTCGCCGTCGTCTTCGTCCTCGTCTTCGTCGTCGTCGTCGTCGTCGTCGTCGTCGTCGTCGACGTCGTCGTTATTGTTTTTGCGAAACAAACGAAAAATTCAGCTATGACGCCGATCCGAAAGCCCAGATTTTCTCGGTGAAAAAGAAGGTAGGAGATATCCCAGCCAACATTTACGACGCGCCATGCTCTCTTTTCTTCTTCCTCTTTTATCTATTTATCTATTTATCTGTCTGTCTGTCGTTTATCTATCTATCTATCTATCTATGTCTTCTTTCTCACACGTACATACTACATACATCCTACATAATAGCATATACACCTACATATTATATATACGCCACATACACGTATTCTCTTTGGTTCTATCCGTCTCTGTCTATCTGGCACGTCTCCCATATTCTCTCGCTCGCTTACTCGTAAGTAAGTAAGTAAGTAAGCAAGCAAGCACGTAAGCACGCATCGTCTTTATCCGGCATCGACGATGTGTCGTCTCTCAACTTTTTGGCAAACCTCGTGAAAGCGGCTTTCTCTCACGATGACCGGTTCCCTATATTATCCGTCAGTTTGTCCTTTCTTTCATCCTCCTTTTTCAATCGAAAACCCAAGTCAAGTAAATAATCTACTCTCTTTTCTTCTCTTTTCTTCCTTTCACGACGACCATAATGATCGCTCAAAAACATTTTTCATTTTCACTGACTCTTTAGAATCTGTGAGAAAGATAGTAGAAAGAAGAAAGGAAAGAGAGAGAGAGAGAGAGAGAGAGAGAGAGAGAGAGAGAGCGAGAGAGAGAAAGAAAAAAAAAGGAGGTTACATAGGATAGATGTCAGCATGCATTCGACGGTGCGGCACCTGTGAGTGCTGCACCTTTCGATTCTTCCTTGTTTTTCTTCTCCCCACTTCTAGCTCATCCCCACTACAAAGACCTAACCTCCTTCCTTCCTTCATTTCTTCCTTCCTTCCTTCCTTTGCCCCTCTCCCACACGTAAACACAATGTCACGCGCGCACTCGACTCCTCTCTCTCTCTCTCTCTCTCTCTCTCTCTCTCTCTCTCTACCCCATGCGTGTGTACGTGCGCGCGCGCACGTCGATCGTAGAAAACACACGACTTGTCTCGTAGAGCTCCGCACGCACGTGTCCTCGGTTTTAAATCGCGCTTTCCAACCTCCACCTCCTTCTCCTTCTCCTCTTGCTTCTTCTTCTCCTTCTCCTCCTCTTTGGTCTCCTCTTTGGTCTCCTCTTTTTCTTCCTTCCTCCTTCTCCTCCTTCCGTCCATTCTCCTCATCCCTCCTGCGACTATCTTCCTCTACACGGACTCGGGTTATCGTGCTTCACGCTCCGATCCACGAGAATCGGAGTCGAGACACCACGAATGGACGAGTCTTTCCAAGCGAGCCTTCTACAGTATAACTACTATTCTCCTCTCTTTCTTTTCTCTCTCTCCCCTCTTTCTCTTTGTCTTTCCTTCCCCTCTCCTATGTATATAGTATACCCTTTCTTTCTTATGGCTTTCAACATTTTTTTATTAGGAATTATCTCTTACGTCCATGCGAATGAAGATCATCTTAATCTACCAATTTGATCTCTCTCTTTCTCTCTCTCTCTCTCTCTCTCTCTCTCTCTCTTTCACGCTCTCTCTCTTCTCTCTTTCTTTCTTTCTTTTTTTTTTTTATATAATATTGGTATTATCGAAATAGATTTAAGAGATCCAGGGTACCCGTAGCAAACTACTACATACATACATACGTGAATATCGAATAATGATCAAAGTTTCATAAAACTAATGTATTCTCGTCGAGCTTACATCGACATTGCTCTCACTACAGGCAAGATCCTAGCTATAGCAACGGTGTTGCGATCGATTATACGTCTACTAGCTAGACTAGATATAGTAGATGTACGATAGCGAGCTTATCTTTATTGTGTGCCATGACATCGACTCTAATGTATGCGTATATGTGTATGTGTATAAAATTACGATTCTCTTCCAAATGATTCTCTTCTGATCTATATTATGATGAAAAAAAGTGCAATAATATCGGTGAAGTTATTTACTGGCTTTCTCGAAATCAAATTTTCGAGGTATTGAGCAACGTACATACGTAGGTAGATGTATACGTATATACGCAATATAACATAAGTAGTCGTACTTGAAAGAGCAAACTCCTTTGTTTAAGACTTTGTACCAGACT
>NC_062190.1:4653769-4661269 GCF_912470025.1 Vespa velutina | reverse complement strand
CCTGATGAAATTACGTAAGCATATAGAGAGCTCGTGTCCCTCGGCTAGTGATGCAATAATTTAACACCGTACTAAGATCTTTAAGTCGATATCGAGCCGTAGTTGTATGTATTTACTTACGTACACGTATATGTACGTACGGACGCGAGGGAAATCGTCTGTCTGTCTCTTCAACATCAACATCATTGTTGTTTCTAGAAAAATATAAAATGCACGGCCCAGAGCCACTGATATCGAAGATAAAGAAAAGAAGAACGGTAGGAATAATCGCACGAAACCAACTATGAGTTTTCTCGGTCGTCGTCGAGCAGAGCGATAAGCTCGTCCGTCCTTCTGCCTATCGCGCTTCGTGAGTGTTGTGTGAGGAAACGAGAGGGGAAGTGAATCTGGGATTTTTCGAGTGGACTGAAATCACGCGATAACGTTGCCACGTAGGTTCCGTATTCCCTCGCTGATGAGGCATCGGGAATGAAAGAGAACAATAAAAAAAGGAAAAATAACAAAATGAAGAGAGAGAAAGAGAGAGAGAGAGAGAGAGAGAGAGAGAGAGGACAAGAAATAAAAAGAAAAGTAGAATTTTCGGAGTGGCAGGCGGGAACGACGAACGTGGCTGAGAATACGAGCGTCCTGGCGTCAGAGTCACGACGCTATCTCTCTCTCTCTCTCTCTCTCTCTCTCTCTCTCTCTCTCTCTCTCTCTCTCTCTTTTCTTTCACTTTTTCATTCTCTCTTCGGTACATTCCCGACGCCCACGACTATGAGGAACGACGCATGCGCTGTCAGCTTTCTCGGTGCTTTCCACCTTATCGTTCGTTCTCCCTCACGTTCGCGGATACGCCCCTGACTTTTGTACCAGCAGCCCCTTTCGCCTGTCTCTCTTCTCTGGCAGGAGGAACTGAGCGAGGCATTTTCCGATTCATAAGGGTGCATAGACGATGCGGGTCGACGACACATTTCCAAACGACGAGGAAGCCTCACTGAGGCCAAAAACTCTATCGTTTCTTCCTCCCTCCTAAGCTAGTTGGATCCCTCGAATACTACCCAACTCGTGAATACGGTCCTGTTGAGCGCGTAAACATAATCTCCCACTCTCTTCCTCTTCCTCTTCCCTTTCTCTTTCCGTTCTCTCGCTCTTTCTCTCTCTTTCTCTCTCTCTCTCTCTCTTTTTTTTTTCTCTCACATACTCTTCACTGCCCCTCCTTATACGCACCAATTTTCCAATTGATAAGGGTGCATAGCTGATAGAAGCCCAACCCTATCCCTCTTTCTGTCATTTTTTTGTCTCTCTTTCTCTTTTTCTCTCCCTCTTCTTTCCTCCTATCTCTCCCCTCGCAAAATACATACACCGTTCGTCGAAATAATATTTTCGACTCGTCGTGTACACTACCAGAACGGAAGGGTGAAGGAAGCCAGGCAATTTAAAAGGAAACTCTCTCGTTTAGAGTAGTCGAGCACTGTCCGCTCGCTCGACTGGCAGCGTACCGATCGATTCGTGACCGATGCTTTTTTAAATCTCTTATCGATCGGAGATCGCGGTGGACACGCATAAAACGGTTGATGAAGGAAGAGGAAGGGAGAACTCGTTCCGATCGAGCACACGAAGCTCTGTACGTTATGTAAAATTAACAGTTTCTATATTCCAAAACTTACTTTCTCATTGAGATATCAGAAGAGGAAAGGAAAAAAGAAAGACAATGAAAGTTAGCTCATAGTTGTTGTTTTTTTCTTTTTCTTTCTTTCTCTTTTCAAAAAGCCCGCCCTTCCATCTAATTTTATATATTTTCAACTATTTATCTAATACGTAATATCTTTATCGATCTCGCCAACATATTTTATTCTTATTCGTTCGATAAAACCACCCGTTTTACAGATCAACATGATCCTGGCAAATGCGAGCTATCCTCCTCTCTTTGATGACGATCGCATGGAATGGCCTCTCGTATATATACGCTCGCTCCGATACTCGACGCATGACGCATATGACAGCTGTGTCGCGACGTTGCCACGCGTTGACTTATGCTCCTCACCGTCATATTCGAGAGACGTGTCAAACTCGAAAATGTTCGTTCGTATTGGGTCCGTGCGAGAGAGAAGAGAAATTCTTTGCTTTTCTTTTATCTACATACTCTCTTTACTTCCACTCACTCGTTTCGAATATCGTCGTCATCATTATCGTCGACGTCATCATTGTCATCATCGTCATCGTCTCTCATTAGGATGTCTCTTCTCGCGATGTCCTCGTACGAATTCCGATTTAAAAATTCGTTCTCTCTTTCTCTCTCTATCTCTCTTTCTCTTTCTATCTCTATCTGTATTTCTATCTCTATCTCTATCTATCTATCTATTTCTTTCTTTCTTTTTTTCTTTCTCTCTTTTTCTTTTGTACTCTTTATCTATCTGTCTTCTCGGTAACGACGAAGATGTGCAAGAAGAATCGCTTAGCGGAGGGGTAGCCACGTAACTTGGTATGTGTGCAAGAAGCAATCGTGTTGATCCGCTTGACAATCGTCAGGTACGTAGCGAGCGTTAGTGTTACCCACTTCTATTTGAAATAAAAAAAAAAAAAAAAAAAGAGAGAGAAAAAAAAGATAAGAGGGAGAAAGAGAGATCTGCGAAATAAAGAGCGTGGAAATTCGATACGTCGTTAAAACGAGCAGCGTCAGTAGTAGTAATATAGTAGTAGTAGTAGTAATAGTAATAGTAGTAGTAGAGTAGTAGTAGTAGTAATAGTTTGTTCACAAAACGAATCCTCTTTCGGAGAACGAAGATGGAGAATGGAGAAATATAGGAGAGAGAGAGAGAGAGAGAGAGAGAGAGAGAGAGGAGAGAGAGAGAGAGAGAGAGAGGAGAGAGAGAGAGAAGCAGGTAATGTCCCAGAAAGCCAACGAGAACGAGGGTCTTGTCGATCCGGAATTCCCCTTCAATCCTCTCTCTTTCTCTCTCTCTCTCTCGTTCTATCCCTCTGGCAGGTCTGAAGCCCAGCTTGCTGGAATTTCGAAGTAGCGAGTACGCACGCGCCGCTGAACCGACCGTCCTCGGCTCGTAACATGAAAAACGGAGCGCGCTCCTATCTCGTTACCATTTTACGCTAACTCCTTCCTTCGTTTCTTTTCCTCTCTCTCTCTCTCTCTCTCTCTCTCTCTCTCTCTTTTTCTCTCCCTCCTCTCTTTCTCTCTCTTTATCCTCTTTCTCTCTTTACTTCTCAACTTGTTTTCGAAGGAAATGCGTAGCACCGTTCGATGTAAAGCACGCGTTTACGCTTTGCGGATATTCAGCCTTGTAGAAAATATGAGGCATACGAACGAACGTACAACGTATGTATGTACATAGATACGTACGTACGTAGATAGGTACGTACGTACATACGTACGTAGAACGTGGTTGTTGGATAGCAGGACTCAGGAGTGTTTACTTAGTCGCTCAGGGCTGTGTCAGTCGGAGAGTCAGCACACGGTCGTCGAGAGAACCGCGTGGGCGCGGCCTCTCTCGAGGAAGAAGGGATCTCCCTCTCTGTTCTCTTGCTATCTCTCTCTCTCCCTCTCTCTCTCTCTCACACACACTCTCTCTTTCTCTCTGTCTCTCTCTCTCTCTCACCGTAGATCCTACCTCTTTTTTATTCGAAGGTCCCTTCGTGTGCTCGCGGCTTCGCATCAGCACTCCCTCGCTTTAGGGTCGCCCCTATCTTCCTTCCTATCCGCTCTCCTCTGATATTAACCCCCTCCTCTTCTCTTCATCTCCCTCCTCATCATTTTCCCCTCTCTCTCTTTTTCTCTCCCACCCTTTTACCCTTCTCTCTCTCTCTCTCTCACACACACACACGCACACAACTCCTATAAGGTCTCAGGGATGTAGTCTTCCCAAAAGTATCCGTGGGAATCTTTAACGAAAATCTCCGAGGAGAGAGACTCCCCTAGTCAATCAGCTTTCGTCGTAAGAGACCAAAAGACGATGATCGAATGATCGTGCTATCGGATATAAGCGTCTCTTATTGCGTTTCTTCTTCTCTCGTTGATTACGCCCGTTTAAATTCGTTTTGCGACTACGTCACGTTTTTACGTGAGACCTCGAAAGAGCAGCTCCTTTTGGACTCACAAATAATCGAGAGAAACATATATACTTAAGTGCATATGTAATACGAGAAAGAATGATTTCAAAGCTATTTATTTCTCTTCTCGGACAAAAGTGTTAATAGTGCGATACGCCGAAAACGAAATGCATACGAATGTGTCTGCCATCAATTCACTTTAATCGAATAAGCTTAAAACGACACAAAAACTACAGAAAGAGAGAAAACGCATATCTCGTGCGACTTTACTTTATTAGGCGTTTAAAAAAAGTGTACGAGTTTGAATATAATTAAAAAAAAAATAATAATAATAATGTCCTATAGATCGCGAAATCGATTTATGCATTTAAAAAATGTGTGTATAATTGTGTTGGAAGAAAAAAAAAGTGGTGGGTTGAGAGAAAACGGAGTGGAGGAGAGTGAAGAGGCGGTACAAAAGAGGAGAGAAAGGAAAGAACCGGGGCACCTTGCGTCGTTAATCGCGTCCCTGAGGTAACTTCTCCCACTCTGTCCGAGCGGCCCCACTACTAGACATCCTCACCCCTCTCCTCCATATAGTCTACTGAGTCGCACTCGGCTCAGTCAGTCGCGCGACGCCGTCAGTGACGGTTGTGTTATCCTGGTAGTTAGCGTGCTCCGCTGACTAATCTGCACGCGCGCGCGTGTGTGTGTGAGAGTGTCACCGAGGCACGCCTGTAGCGTGCGTGCGTGCGTGTCCTGTCTGCCTACCTAATAACATATATATATATATATGTATATATATATATCTATAGATCATATACATACGTACGTGAGTCGTCTACCAACAGCGACAAAAAGCAACGACACATTTCACGGAGCAGCCTGCATATATACACACACGCGTATATCGCTTGTGTCCATCCATCCAAGTATCCATCCATCCACATACACTACTACTACTACTATTACTACTACTACTACCGCTGCCGCAACTACTACTACTACTACTACTACTACACTAGGAAACGCGCGCACACCGCAGCGATTGTGTATATATCATCGTCGCTTTCGTCGTCACATCGTGCCTTCCGCTCTTGGCTGTTCGCACAAAACGAACGACGACATCCAGTCATGACGGCGACGCGGGAGTGTTACCCCATACGGTAGGAAAAGCTGTGTATTCTTCTTTCCCTTTTACCGTGATACAACGACAACGACGACGACGATCACCACTATCCTCTCGGTAGTCGATAGTGCTAGGTCGCGAAGAGGAGGGAGCGGCTAGAGGAGGAGATCGAATGAGAGAGCAAGTGCGAGAGCGAGATAGAGATAGAGCAAAAAGTATTTTTTTTTCGTTATCATCGAGTATAAAAAAAAGTTTGAACGTAGGAAAATGCATGTCTAAATATTCATTGCGTACTTACTATTAGCCACGAATATTTTGTACGAATCGATACGCCCTCCGGCGGGCATTTGTTATGCCACGGAACGCACGCCGGAAATGGTGCTCGTATCTACCGTACGTACGGTATATAACGTTGTACACGAATTGGTCGGCGCGTTCTGCCGTGTTGAGTGCAACTGTGTGTTCTTGTTCTATCTCTCGTTTCTCGAGTTTGCTTGCTTCGTCTTTCACCTTCGCAGTAGTAAGTGCCCTGTCTCGACCGGCCCTACACGGAAAATCGAGGCTGCGCGGATCTCATTTCTCCTCCTTCTCCTCTTCATCATCTTCTTCTTTTTCTTCTTCTTCTTCTTCTTCTTCTTCTTCTTCTTCTTCTTCTTCTTCTTCTTTCTTTTCTTTGTCATCACTATGTTGGTCGTCGTTGTTGTCCGTGTGATGTCTCATTGTCATTATCATATACACGTCGATTCATCGAGAGAAAGATGATGGTTTATCGTCGTCCGGACGTACCACACGTTCTCATTTAAAAACAAATCCGGACGTGCTTTTATGTCTACTGTATTTTCTTCATCTCTTAAGATTTATTATCAACGAAGACAACGACTAACGTTTATCATGTTTCTTTTCTTCTTCTCGATTGAAATCAAGGAAACACGCAATACATACCATCCCTAATATATCTTTCCTCATTCTCTTTTATCGCAGAACATAAAAAGACTATTGTTCTTCTTAATTATTTTAATAACATTTCTTTTTCGTATATATATATATATATATATTTTTTTTTTGTGCATATATGTCACTTTACTATCGATTCGAATGACGACAATATCAGATCCGATAAGACGATGAAATATTTGAAAGATCGAACGAATGAGGAAAATTACGGAATATGTCGTATTTTTCCGTTTATTATACATATAAATACGTTTGTTGTATATATGTATTTACAAATTCGTTTCTTCCAGATATAAGTCTTCATAAATCATCGTTAACTTTTTCGAAATATTTTCACTTTTTTTACTTTTTAATGATTATCATAAACCGTAAATTGGAAATCATATATTTTCAACATGTTTTTAAAGGTCTTCGAAGAAAGTAGACTTCCGACAGTAGATAGAATTACTTTCAAAAGATCGAAAAAACATTTATATTATCTTCAAATGTCATTTAATTTGAAATTAGAATAAAAGATTTAAGGAATCTTTTCTTTTTATTTTTCTTTTTATAAATATTATTAATCCGAACACAAAAAATATCGGTTCACGGATTAAAGGTTACTAAAACGTAATACTAGTTAGCTATTTAAATCCAAGGACTTCAACGATATTGTCATAAGCATGTAAATGACTAAGGTGTAAGTAAATAAATACGATATCTATTTTCTTTTGTATCGTCTGATCGCTGGTGGTCCTCTAAGGTACCACCGATAAATTGCTATCAACCGCGTTATAATCGATCTCGTACGTATCTATACCCATAAGTGTGTGATGTATATATATGTATATGTATATATGTATATGTGTATATATATGATATGTATATATATATGTATGTATATATGTGTATATGTATAATATATGTATATGTATAATATATGATATGTATATATGTGGTGTATATGTATATATACACAATACATGCGTTTTCGTTAACCAGAAATCAAGAGGAAATAAAGTAGATCGACTTTGATCGTTCGACGACAAGAGGATAGATGAAATAAAGCAACTTTGTGGTCTTCTCGAAGTAGACGAAGGTCGCTTGGTAATTGTAAAATGCATAGAGGGACTTAAATATTCTCTGGCATACATAAGGAGAACACTAAACAAAAGAGCCATACGTTCGTGTTTTCCCTCCCTCCCTCTCTCTCTCTCTCATCCTCTCACTCCCTCCCTCGCTCCCTCATTCTGTCTCTCTCACACAAATACGCGCGCGCACATCACGTACGTACGTATGTAGTACGTCTCCACACATTAGACCTACCGTCGTTTCCTTTGTCAGAGGAAATACATAGCGATTCATGGTGTGCCCGTCCGGCCATACAAACAGAGAAATGCGATACTGTCTCGATA
>NC_062190.1:4641269-4643769 GCF_912470025.1 Vespa velutina | reverse complement strand
TAAATTACAAATTTACGATCGCCGTCCTTTTTTTCTTCTTTCTTTCCTTTTTTTCTTCTCATTTTTCTAAAATGTCAATCATATAAATCTTCTTTCACAATGAATTTTCTATAATTTATACTTTATCGCAAATTTAATAGGATATCGCACACCATATCGCGATATGGCGCCTGCTCGACACGAGATACGAAATAATTGAAAAATATCATATGTAGAATACAAACATGTGTTGTATGTATTGTATGTATGTATGTATGTATGTATGTATTGTATGTATATATGTATATATGTATATATGTATATATGTATGTATATATGTATATATGTATGTATATATGTATGTATGTATGTATGTATGTATGTATGTATGTATGTATGTATGTATGTTTGTATATATGAGTACGTATACTTCCTCATGAAGTATAAACTAGTAAAGAGAAAGACAAAGACTGTACTGTAGTGTGTACATTCGTCCTCTTCTTCTCTTTCACAGCACGATAATCTTTTTCTTCTTCTTCTTCTTCTTCTATTTTCTTCTTCTTCTTCTTCTTCTTCTATTTTCTTCTTCTTCTTCTTCTTCTTCTTCTTCGTGCTTATCCCATAGGTTGTAGGTAGAGCTTTTGCGGCATCATGAAAGTAGTTTTAAATAGGATTGTCATAGACACGAGGAAGCAACCAAACAAATATTACCTAGTCTCTTATCGTCAAAGAGAACTTCCATATATACATACATATACTTTCGACATAAGCCACTTCGATTTCTATTGCACTTTTTAATTAGACATATCTCATTTTTATTCTTTAAGAATTGCAACGCTCTATATGTGCTTTGTTGACTTTCTATTTCCTTCCTCTTTGCTTTTACGCTTTGCTTTTATGCTTTTAAACGTTTGTGAAACGTTAGAAAAGGAGCATTTTAAGGTACATATGTTCGTCATATTTTTTCAACTTCTCTCTCTCTCTCTCTCTCTCTCTCTCTCTTTCTCTCTCTCTCTTTCTCCTTCTCCTCCCTTTTTTCTTTTGAAAAAATATGATGCGACATCGGCATGATATATGCGGTAGTTATCATTTATTATTTGCTTCTCTAGTTTAGGTAACTATCGAAATAAAAATATCGTTTAATATTTTTCAAGCACGTCAAAAATCATTTATCGTAACACTTTGTCGATTACGAGTTGCTCCTTTTCTCAAAATTTTAACAATCTCGGATAAAAACAAGAAACGTTTATAAAAGTGAGCGAGAGAATCAGAAAATCAAAGTAGACGTCAAAATGGTTTTAACAGAGCTGAATATACGGAGACTGGATTAAACTATCGGCATACGAACTGGTCGTAAAACTGTATCATAAAATGATTCTATTTTACTGCTGAACGCATATCAGTTGAATGGGAAAAAAAAGAAAAGAAAAAGAAAAATTGTGGCATCTAAAAAGAAGCATCATCAGAACCTGTCTCTCTGTATTTGTTTCTACAAATTATATTCCAAGTTCTTCGAAAATAGTACAAATTGGTCGGATAAGATAATACAGATTATTTAAATGACTTTAATAGATAAGAAAAGTACGTATTTAGCACGAACTTAGGATGAAATATTATAAAAAATTAGCGACCAGTTCGGATGTTATTAGGTCGATAGATATATCAAATAAATTTTGCTTTTATCGCACATATCTAATCTCAACGACTCGTCAACGTAAAGTCGCTCGAATATCCCGCCAGGTTCCTCTTGGAAGAGTCGACCAATCAACAGCGTACCAGATACGAACGGTCTTGGATAGAGAGCGAGAAAAGTAAGCGAGCAGACTAGCAAGCAAGCAAGCAAGCAAGAACGAAAGAACGAACGAGAGAAAGAAAGAGAGTGGGTAGGAGTTAGCGAGGTTATCCTCGTCGAGTTCGAGCTTTGCAAAGAGGCAAGAAGCAAGCAATAGAAGGAAAAGACACGAAGAAGCAGGAAGGTGTAAAGGTCGTGTTCGAGGCTTTGGAGGTGTCAGAGAAAGAGGAGGAGGAGGAGGAGGAGGAGGAAGAGGAGGAGGAGGAGGAGAAGAAGAAGAAGAAGAAGAAGGAGAAAAAAGATCAAGAGAAGAGACAGAATGAACGGCCCTGGGAGCCATCAGCATCGTGGCTTGGGTATCACGGGACGTTACAGGGCCGTGGTTGGCAGTGGAGCCTCATCGGGGCCACACACGAGGCCTACGGCGCCTCCACACCCTCGTGGGGGATGGCATCCCCACAACCAGCATTCTCAGCATACCCAACTTGGTCAGCAATATGCCGGAAACAAGGAATATCCGTATCGACAGTGCCCGTCGCTACCGCGCTATCATAATGGGTATATAACACACTTGTGGTGCATCATTGGTGCATCTTCGGTGCATCGTTCGCGATGTCTTACCAGACCTTTTCTTTTCCCTCTTTCTTTTTTTTTTTCGTCCGTCCTATTTTTCCTACTTATCTATTCTTTATTGTGTTTACTTTCCTTCTTGTTTCTTTTTTTTTTTTT
>NC_062190.1:4596269-4636269 GCF_912470025.1 Vespa velutina | reverse complement strand
GCGCAAGGCGCTAACGGACCAGTAGTAGTTGATGTGGGTCAAGTCGGTGTCTCGGGTCTTGGTGTCGCTGTTAGCGGAGAACCATTGTGGCATCCACAAGCGACAAGTTATAGAATTCCTTGTCAGCTGCATGGAATTTATACACCAACTGGAGCGCATCCATTCGCACATTCGTGTCAAGTGAGTAAGAAAAAAGATTATAGATTTGTTTACATGTACGATTTATCATTCCTATGCAATATTTTTTATATGATAACGATAAACTGATTACCTTTATTTATAGAAATAAATGATATTTTCTAGGTAACGCATCATCATAATCATTATCCTGCTACTCATGCAACTCATCCTGGTCATAGTTTAGTAGGATCCATAGTTGGTGCAGCCTCTAGAGGGTATCCAACACCTGCAGGTGGTCCAGTTGCTGCTCTTCATCATGCACATGCACCACCTCCACCCGTCCATACTACTCATTATACAGCCCACCACCAACTCTCTCAGCAGGTAATAAAAGGAAGAACGTAATGAAAATATAATTATATTATAATTGCTAAGGAATCCTATTTATTTTTGTATTTATTTCTTTCAGAGAGAGGTAGAATTGGAATTAATAGAATCCCATCATCATCACAGAGTTGGAGCTACTGCCGGTGCACCGTTACCATTGCCACATTCGTATTCTCCTCCAGCTCTTACTCAAGTTACAACACCGTCTCCGATTTTCTTATCTGAGACGCGAAATAGTCAGTTAGAAATGATTCAGACAAGAACTCGTAGAGCGGCCTCGAACGTTCATACTCTCAGGCGACCAAGATCGAGTAGATGGAGAGGCACGCCTCCGTTACCACCTACAACATATCCAGGATTCTTGTTACATTTCTTGTAAGTTTCGAATTATATTAATTTTTAATATTGCTTATAATTTTTTTGGTGATAATCAGAAATATATAAAAACAAAATTTTAGAGCGATGTTCAGCAATCCACCTTTATCTCCATACAGCCATGCAGACTTGTCCTCGCCAGATTCAGCTACGGAAAATTACGAGGCTCTTCTATCCTTGGCGGAAAGACTTGGAGAAGCTAAGCCACGTGGTTTAACGCGTGCCGAGGTTGAACAATTACCTTCCTACAAATTCAATGCAGAAACGCATCAAAGTGATCAAACGAATTGCGTTGTCTGCATGTGCGATTTCGAAGCTCTACAATCGCTTCGTGTTTTGCCGTGTTCGCACGAGTTTCATTCGAAATGTATTGACAAGTGGCTTAAAGTGAGTCGAATGAAATTATTTAAAGATATTTTTCCGATTATATAAAATAATTAAAATTGTCTTTTTGTTTACAGTCAAACAGAACGTGCCCGATATGTCGCGGTGACGCAGGAGAATATTTTGGTAACAGCGGCACAAGTAGCGACTGACGCCGAGCTGCTCAAGTGCATTAGCGCCGATCTTCGCCATCGTCGCGGACGCTACTTCGCACAGAGCCTCCAGCCGTCATGTTGTTGGTTTGTGCAAATTTATGTTCATAAGCATTTTTGCCTTTTCTCCGGTGAAAGTGAAGCGTCGATTGTATTTCAAACTCCTAAAAATCCTTAGTGTCATTCGGAAAAGGTAAAACCTCTGTTTCGAAAAAAAGGAAAGAAAGAAAAACGGAGAAAAGCGAATGCAACAAGAGATACAGAAAATTAATTCATTTCAAAATGTTGGACTCTTGTAATAGAAGGGTACACATCATTTTTGCTTGTTTTCAGGCGTTGTAAGTTAACAAGTTAAAGAGCGTAATTTAATGATACGTGTTGAAACCTTAAGAAAAAAAAAAAAAAGAAAAAAAAAAGGTTTTGCGAGAAAGTTATAAAACTATACAGTTTTCATTGGCAGAAAAATCTGTCGTTTGTTTATTTTATTCGGATTCGCTTCGATTATGGTTTAACGCTCGTTTGTTAGTTGTGTTGCGCTATTTTGTATTAATATATGTTTATGTACATAATATTTGTATACAGACAAATCAGCACTTTCCATTAACGTTCCATTTTTGTAATAGCTTAAATTCTGATCCTATTCTATAATTGTAAATAATTATATAAACGTCCGTATACATGCGTGCGTGCGTATAAAAACCAAGTCTAGGTCTTTGTTTGAAAACTTACCAAATGTAGGATAAATTCTTTTGCAATAAAAGGTAAGAGAGACATTTTTATTGGGCAAAGAAGAAACCGTAACTTCCTATTGTTAATGTTTTCTTGTCTTTGTGTAGGCCGGGTGATTATTTTTATTATATAAGGAATGTATGTATCTCCACCCATTGCGATATGAGTGCTATAGATTAAAAAGAAAAAAAAAAAAAAAAAAAAAAAAAAAAAAAAAAAAAAAGAACTGTTGAATTGTCGCACCGATGTCACATAAACTAATTTATAAAAAAAAAAAAAAATTTAGTGACCTCGTATATCTGATTACAAAGTCATTCCTCTCGCGGTGATTAACAGGCATCCCGTTGTTTTCTCTGTGTTGGTTCGATAAAATTTCTGTTATACGTTTTATGAAATATATATATAAATATATACATATATATGTATGTGTATATATATATATATATATATATATATATATATATATATATATATATATATGTATATATATGAATATATGTATGTATATATATGTATATATATGTAGGTATATATATATATAAGTATATATATAGGTCAGCCTAGCCTCATAGATGTACAGGTAGATGTAAAGGTATGCATGTAAATTATTCCAACCGCGAGAGATCAACCAGCAAGATCAGAGAGAGAGAGAGAGAGAGAAAGAGAGAGAGAGAGAGAGAGAGAGAGAGAGAGAGAGAGAGAGAGAGAGAGAGATCCTTCAACAACAGTTATTCAAAATTGCAAGATATGAAAAAGAAATGAGAGTGAAAAGTATAAGGATACCGCTTCTGTTTCCTGCGCATCTACCTCTGATAGAAGATGAAACGAATTGATTAATATTTTTTTATACACACTTCTCATAAAGTATAAACATACCTATGTAATAAGAAGAAGCAACAAAAAGAAAGGGGGAAAGAAAATGTAGAGGAAAAAATCGAGTTGGCTGTAATTTTGGCATGTTCAATTGAAATTGATACTTTGAGAGATTATTATATCATCTATTTCATCATAATGAGTTGACGAGTGTTATAATAATCGAGTATAGCACGGAAAGGAAATAAGGGAAATTTATGTATCGTAAGAACAATGGTGCATTTTATAAAAAAGAAGAAAAAAAGAAAAGTTTTCGAAATGGGGATAGAACGTTGCCATTAAAGAAAATACACGCTTTTAGTTTTGTATGTGTATGTATGTAGGTATGTATATATGTATATATATATATATATATATATATATATATATATATATATATATATATATATATATATATATATATCAAACGCTTTTTCTATTTATATGTTTCGGTACAAAGGTGGATGAAGAGTTTTCAACATTTGTAGCACGTTTATGATTACGTATACATTATACTCCTTAAATCTTCGAATGTATCGTCGAATAACAAAAAAATACAGTCGAATAGGCATGATTTACAAAGGCTGTTTTTTTTGTTCGAAATAACAAAACGTATGTACAATGAATTTTATCGAATATGTTTCGTTATGTTACTTTGTATTATTGGATCAGAGCGAAGTAAAACTGCCCGATAAAATCGTTTGGAAATGGTAAATGAATCGTCAAGTGAAGGCTTTTCAAAAGTAGCAGGAGAGACAAATTTTGAAAATGGAAGAAGATCAGAGAAATTGCATAGAGCCGAAAAGTTTCTTCTCCGAATTGTGTCTATCATTTTAAAGATCAACACATTTCTACATATAAATATTTCTGCTACTGCTATAACTGACTCGTTAAATTATTAGTTCTCGGTATATACCATTTTAATCTATGAGCGTGCGTCTTTGAGAAATGCAAAGAAAAAAGAAAAAAAAAAAAAGAAAAAGATAATAAGAAACAAAAAATACGAGAACTAAGAATCTCTTAGAACTAAGATCGTATCAGTAAATCTTCTTGATCTATCCTTCCACTTCTCATTGCGTGCCTTTACTATTAGTAATCGAAATACATACTATATCGTGAAAATTCGAAAAAGAGAAACAGAGAAAAGATATAAAAAGAATACAGAGATAGGCATGTGGTACCGTGCGATATCATAAACTGCTCGCACAAAAGGACGCTTGGAAAATTCATATATAAAGAGAGATAAATAGAAAGGGGGGGAGGGAGAGGGAGAAAGAAAGAGAGAGAGAGAGAGAGAGAGAGAGAGAGAGAGAAAGAAAAAGACGGAAAATCAACTCGCGTAATCACAAGCATATGTGTGCCTGTGTATGAGTGTGCGTGGTGTGCGTGCGTGCGTGTATGGGTGTGTCAACCTGCGAAGTTGCATGACAAATATCAACTTTAGATTTATTTTTTAACAAAAGGCTGACGAAAGAAGAAAAAGAAAAAAGAAGATTGCTATCATCATTTGCAATTCACTTCATGCATATGCGTTTGGTTACTTTAACAATCTCTTGTAAAACGATCTATATATGTTGATGGTGCTGTGCACTATTATTGGGTGCTCCTGTTTCATATATTTTTTTCTTTTTTCTTTTTATTTTTTTTTCTTTTTTTGCTTCTCTCTCTCTCTCTCTCTCTCTCTTTCTCTCTCTCTCTCTCTCTCTCTCTCTCTCTCTCTCTCTCTCGATTCATCCTCCTTTTCGCAGGTCGACACACAAAAGATAAAGATAACGATTTACTCCCATACGCGTGGTAATACTAGCCCGTACAAGAGAATCATACGTAAGTAGAGTGTGTGTACTAATTTAGAAACGCGTCATATAATTACGGGTCTAACAACTGACACGTAGCGTGTAGAGTACGGTAATCCTATCACAAAAATAAAATGCAATATCAAAAGGCATATGTGTAAGTGGCGATCAAAAAGTATAAAGATAGAAAGGAAAGTAAAGAAAAATTATAGAGGAAGAAATGAAAAGAAGAAAAAGAAAAGAGAGAGAGCATCGTTAATCCTTTTTAGGCGCATAAAAACACATATCATTTTCCATAGCAACTCACAAGTTTTGTCTTTCTCATCCCTTCAAAAAAGTGATACTATTAGTAAAGAGAAAGCAGAGAAAGAGAGAGAGAGAGAGAGAGAGAGAGAGAGAGAGAGAGAGAGAGAGAGAGAGGGTGGGAGAAACCGGAGGGGAAAAAAAAGAAATTTGCTCGTGTGTTTCAAACTTATATTTTAAGCGTACGTACATACTAATACTACATAGAGAAACTTTCGAGACGAGGGACGAGTGCTCGACCGTAAAGATCTATCACCGTAAAAATTCTAATTGAATCTTAATTGAATATTAATGAACACTATTAAAAATTAGAATTTTACATGTATTTAAAACTCGTAACTAATTTTTTGTGGCCTTTTTGTTCTGATTTTTCTTGGTTTTTTTTCTTTTTTTTTTTTTCTTTTTTTACTTTTTTTTTTTTGAGAAGGATTTCACAGTCATATCACTGTATGTACAGATAGTGCAAATAATTCTCAGGCGTACGTCATTCCTGGATTATTTTTTTTCGACAATGCGAAAAAGCTTTCAAGACTGGTGTCATTAAAATGAATGAATTTTTTCGGCTGCGACGATTTCATACCGTTCGACGCTTTGTCTCTCAATATGTTTAGATTCTAAGGCATAGTATTAATTATTATCCTTATAATTATCCAGACCTGGTTGACTGACTCAACTTTATGCTCGTTTCTCGCTTTAAGAAAATATTACTTTTTCCATTATCCAAGGTAAACATTAAACCAATTCATATTGTTTCTACTTGTATATATATTAATTTTTACTTAAGTTCGAGTTCTAATATTGAAAGGAATAAGCAAGTTAAAGAAAAAAAGTGAGAAAAGGGAATAAATAATATATTTTTTGTTAGTTTAACTAGGTCTGACGTATATTTAAGTACACTTTACGATCAGCTTATCGATCATTTCTTTAAAACATATTAAATATTATCGATTCCTCGATCGTTCGTTTCAACGAGAAATTTAATAATATTCAAATCCTGGTAAATTTATGAAAAAAGAAAAAAAAAATTTGTAAACGGTTTACAAAATCCATTTAAATTTTCCTTCTATTTCTCATTCCAATTATAATCCTAAACTCGAATCGTTGAGGATATTCGAGGGATCGACGAAAAGAAATAGTACCAAAAAGAAAAAAAAATTCTTCCGAGGTGATACGCGAGAGAATTGCTTTTTAAATAAGGGGAAAAAAAACTTGGACAAAAAGTAGTTTGATTACACGTACATACACGCCGAAAAATTATTGTTTCTGTGATTACATAAATATTTATTAGTTCATGATTAGAGAGACACGATAAGAGAATCTCTGTGGAAATCAAAATTCGAATAAAAATAGCAATGATCAAGAGATGAAAAATATCTTTACGAAAAAACGAAAGAATTAAAGAAAGAAAGAAAAAGAAAAATGAAACAAAATGAAAGGAGAGATCTTGACGAAGGGAGAATTTTGAACGAGAATCATATTCAGTGACCTGACGAGATAGAGGCTTATTTTTTCTTACTTCCCTCCGATTAAAAAAAAAAAAGAAAAAAAAAAAAGAAAAATATATATGAATTCCTTCCGATCGGTCGGAGTATCGAATCAAATGCCGCTTACAAATAAAAATTGTCCAATGGTCTCTCTTCGTTGGAAAGAAGCAAAAAAACATTAAAAAAAAAAGAAACAAAAGGAAGAGGAATTAAATGAAACGTGGCTGGACCACGCTGCATGTTTGGAAATTATTCTTAACGAGTATGGTCCAGGAAAAAGAAAACATGATGCTGATTAAAAATGTCTTCGTCCTCCTTTACGCGTTATTCTTGTAATTAAGCTACGCAGTAATAATAATAATAATAATAATAATAATAATAATAATAATAATAATAATAATAATAATAATAAAAACATTAATTAATATTCTCATTTGTTGCTTTTTCGAGAGAGCGAAATCTTTTTTTTTATTTTTATTATTTTTTTTTTTATTTTTTTTTTTTTTTAAACTTTTTTTTCCTTTGCTCGTATCGATGGTGCTTAATTTAGCGCTTTTCTCTGTAGAGATATATGTTTCGTGTACGATTCTAAATGTTTAAGTATTCTTAAGGATATAGAGAGAGACTGTAATTTAAATAGCAAAAGTGAATAAGTCAAGGAAGTTTTGAGAGAGAAAGAAAGAGAGAGAGAGAGAGAGAGAGAGAGAGAGAGAGAGAGAGAGAGAGAGAGAGAGAGAGAGAGAGAGAGAGAGAGAAAGAAAGGGAATCGGTAGACTGCGTTCGAGGACATATATCAAAACCCCATTTGTATTATATTTCGGTCATTGTAAAATAGAAAAATACAACTTTAATACTTAATAACCATTTAATTAACGCAAAGTAAACTCCGAAGCTCGAGCTTTATAAAATATGTGAGAAGCATGCACGTTATATACACAGGTCGGAACGTCGAATTCTATTTTGTTACCGAAAATCGCTTCTAGATCCCCTTCTCTCCTCCCCTCCTCCACCACTTCCCCTTTTATAAAGTACTTTATAATAACAAAATTCCATCGCCGATGATAATATGTCACCGTAATTATGATTAATATATATTATAATTAATATATATATATATATATATATATATATATATATGTAATATATATATATATATGTAAATGTATTTGATAATATTACATAAGAAGAGTAACGATTGTCGCTGGTATCGCAACCAACTATCGTTTTTGTTATTAATTTGTCGTATGAGGAAAAGAATGTATATATTATTCGCGTTTATAAACGGGAGACTTCATCGTTTTTGATTTATCTTGTAAAATTAAGTTTTTCCCCTGTTTATCGTTGTTATATCTCATCGATGTATAATCATATATATATATATTACTATTACCAGCCGCTTATATGAAATACTAGTAATACGTTTATTACGTTTATCATTAACTACTACTTCGTATCTCTCGCTATTGTCCAGGTAATAGACTTATTAACGCAAACCGTATATTCTCAGTGTTCATAGCGCCACGTGGGGTGACTGATTTTCTTTTTTCAAAGCTAAAATGCGCCGCAAAAAGAAATGATTAAAAAAATCTTTTGTACGTAACCCAGACGCAATCATAACGATGCCAAACATTACATGTTATCACATTATATAATTATTATTATTATTATTATTATTATTATTATTATTATTATTATTGCATTATTATATTATTATTATTATTATTATTAATTAATATTATTACCATTATTATTATTATTATTATTATTATTATTATTATTATTATTATTATTATTATTATTATTCCTATTAAACAAATTACACGGTTTTTACACATTAAGTTCTTCTTCAGTTCGTACTTTTTTTCACACACATTCTTTCACGCTTCACAAAGCATCCTTACCATAATCCCAAATCGAACAATTCGTTCAGTAATATTCCTGTCATTAGAAAACGAATAGAATGGGTCTAGAATTATGGGCGAAAGGAAACGAGATAAGGAAAGAAAAAGGAACAAAAAAACAGAAATGCAAAAAACTCAGTAGAGAAATACGATCGAATCGTATCCATTCGTTTTCATTTCCACGGCGTTATTTGAAAAACGGAGAGGCTTATACAATGTATTTCGCGAACCTAATCGACGTTCCTTAACCATAGTGGGCACCCTTCTTCCGCGTTTGCCCTCTCATAACCCTCCGGTACTCATAGATTTGCTTATGACCACGAAAGAGAGAGAGAGAAAAAAAAAGAGAGAGAGAGAGAGATAAGGAAAGAGAGAAGGAGAAAGAAAAAAGAAGAGGGTTGGACGTGTAGTGAAAAGAGGAGGTAAAAAATATGGGGAGAGAAAGAGAAGGGGTACAGAGGAAGGTAATATCTCATAGGCGTCGAAGGGTTGGATCGTGAGAAGAGTAAGAGAATGTTAACGTGACTTTAAGGTAGATATGACCATATCTCGCGAATGTAGAAAGCCGACTAACAGAACAATCTATCTCTCTTTAAAGAAGCCATCTCCGATATGTACGCTTAAAGCGAGCTTTCCCCTTTAAGGAACGCCCCTATACCTCGCTCGAACTTATGGAGTACATGCTTATATTATGTATAGGTGTATTGCATGTGTATATGCAAGCTAGCTTTAGAGCAGACTTCATTCTCACCCTCTGTACCGTTGATTTCAACCCTTATTCTCGTAGCTTCTCTCTCTCTCTCTCTCTCTCTCTCTCTTTCTCTCTCTCGGTCTTTCACATCCCTTCCTTTTTCCGTTCTTCATTTTCTTTTTTCGTTCCTCATTTTCTTCTATCCTCATACTTTCCTCTCTCCTTCCCTTTCTCCTTTCCTCCCTCTCTCTCTCTCTCTCTCTCTCTCTCTCTCTCTCTCTCTCTCTCTCTCTCTCTCTCTCTCTCTCTCTCTCTCTCTCTCTCAGTTCAGTCATATACTCAGAATGCTCGATTTACCCTTCAATGTTAACTTGCCATCTCCGGCTAGCTAGCCAGTCGGAGATAGGCAAAGGTGTGCGTAGGCGTCCAGCATTGGAGCCAAAATCAATTCGCCCGACAAAATTAACGCGGTAGTCGTGGCTAGGCACCGAGGGTTGTGGGCTGTCCACCGGTATATCCAGCTAGTAGTACCAGCAGGGGTGGTACTGATGGTGATAGTGGTAGTGGTAGTGGTAGTGATGGTAATGGTGGTAGTTGTCGTGGTTGTGATGGTGGTGGTGCTAGTATTCACTCTGCCAGTTCGAAAGCTCCCTCGCAAGCTCCAGCGCAAGCACGGTTCCGCATGGGAAAGCTTCTCCGTTCAGCTATATTTTCTCTCTCTCTCTCCCCTCCCTCTCTCTCTCTCTCTCTCTCTCTCTCTCTCTCTCTGTGTGTATAGTCATTGATTTTGGCTTTGTCGAATTTAAACTCGTTCCTTTATCGATCTTACGCCCGAGAAAGGGAGAAGGAGAGAGAAATAACGACTTTCCAGTCTCATTTATCAAAACGCATTTATTTCCTCCCAAATCCATGTTGAAAATCGAACAAAGTGTGCTTTGAGATTAGAATCTACCCATTTTAAGATTCAACCCATATCGTTCGTTTCTTTTTTTCTTCTTTCTTTTTCTATTGGTTTTTTTCTTCTTTTAGAATCAAATTTCATTTTTTAGCTTGATCAGAACGAACGATCGTTATTTCCTTTTAGAACTTCCAATATATTTTAAATAAAATGAAATACATATAATACGAATCGAGGTTTACGATGCACAGACTTTGCTAATACAAGCCTTCTAACCGCACCTAACTAAGGTGCGTTAACTTCATATAACGAAATGAAAGGGGCAGGGGGAAGGGACAATATGCTGTGACAGTGTGCCGTAAAAAGGTGTACAATTTTTAAAGAGGATTTTGTCTACGAAGAGAAAGAACAAGAAGGCAAAAGAAAAATAACTTTTTAGGGAGCTCGAGAGAATAGAAAAGAGACATTATAAAAAGCTTCTGACCTTTAAATATTTCAATATATAGAACCCACGTAAATATTTTTCGCCATTCTCATATTCGTTCTAACTTCGTATAAACATATTAAATGTATACTAGCGAACGCGAAGAGACTAAAATTCCGTAAAGGGTCAAACGAATCAGTTTATATATTTACACGAATGATCTCATTTCTTTTATAAAAATAATATATTTATCTACGTATCTATCTATCTATCTATCTATCTATCTATCTATATATATATATATATATATATATATATATATATATATATATATATATATTGTATAAGTAGGAAAAATGAAAATATTCCAGGTCGATAATTTAATATCATGAAAATTTTGCACATATCTTGTTAGAGAAAATTTTATTAAGTACTTAATATAGTTTCGTGAAATTTACATTAATTGTCCTTAGATATAACTTTGTCTCTCTTTCTCTCTCTCTCTCTCTCCCTCTCTCTCTCTCTCTCTCTCTCTTTTTGTTTATCTCTTCCTCTTTTTCTCTTTCTATTGTGGGAGTGCAATTAAATAGATAATAATCGATGTTCTTTACGGAATTTTCGTCGAAGTTTATAATCAATTAACACGAGGAGCAGAAATGCCAATGATTAGACAAAATAATAAGAAAAAAATATGTTTGGAATTTCCTAAGATAAGCTCTCGGAGAATGAGAGCAGGTGCACATACCGTTCTAATACCATTAACGATCAAGCTTAATTAGTAAGAGCCGAGAATAAAGCGGAGATTCTAAAATCGATTGCGATAAAAACAAAAAGGGGTATATACTTTCGCCTAATAAATACGACCGACCTCGTTTACATTACGATGTTCCGCGATGATTTTATTCGTACAATAATCGGCGATTTATTAAGAGAAGATTGAAAGAAGGAGGAAATACATACGTTAAATAATCTGTGAATTTCACTTCTCGTTGTAATAAAATAAATGGCCGCTTTTGTAGTCCTCCTTCTTCATGAACATGATAACAACAATAATAATAAGCAACAACAGCGACAACAATAACGACAAAAAAGAAAGAAAAAAGAAAATAAATAAAAACATTCGCGAGGATAAACGTAGGGTATAAGGATATATGTACATGTATTTAACACGTACAATGTACAGAAAGCAATATATAAATATACACATACATATATACGTAAACGATACATACACGTACCTACTATTCTCGAGCTAAATCATTACGTTTGCCACTCGATTGTAAATTTCTATAGGATGTGCTTTGTAAGAGCGTAACTGCTGTGCATAATGTATATACATACATACGTATATTAAAATTATATATGAGAATGGTGTATGTGAAATGAAAGAACGACGATGGAAATCAGAAACTAGAAAAAAAGAGAGAAAAAAGAATGAAAAGAAAAATAAATAAATAACGGGGCGGCAAAAAAAAAAGGGATAGGAAAGAAAGAAAGGACGGAAGGAAGGAAGGAAAGAGCAAAATTATTGTCCGAGGAAATCATGTGTCTTACATATGGCAAATAGAACTGAGAAATTAATAAGCGATATTTCTCTTACAACTCGATCGGTTGCAAATAATAGGTGTATTCCTCTCGTTAAAAGGAGTAAAAATGTAATAGTTTCATAATTGCCAGAGAAAAGATATAGATTACAAAGTCACGAGGTCTGCTTTGTCTTGTTATAATCAAATACTTTATATTATGTAGTACAGATTGTCATTAAACGTGTGAAAGCAAACTTGTATTATTTTTACGATCACTTTCTCTGTTTTTTATTTATTTTTCGTTTATCTAGATTTTGGGCACAAAAATTCGAAGGTATGCAGCTTTTTCTTTATTAATTGTTTCGCTTTTTTTTTTTTTAACACGAAACAATTTTCCCACTTTAATCAAACTATAAGAAAAATACAAAAATTGTTAACCATAACGTAAGTAAATATTCGAAAGAGGATTAACAAGATTTAATAATCGAATAAATATATTAATTTATTAGTGACTGTTCAATTGTAAACGATGTTTAGCCTGTAATTAGTATGCAGCCTTTTTGAATACGTTATTAAATTATTCTTTGACAATATCCATCCATATTGTTTTACGTAATAAAAATGGAATGTATATATTATTGCAAGTATGACATTTACACAAGCATAGCGAGGAATATTTCAAAAGATTCTACGTTTATTTTTCACTTTCGATTGTAATATTTTTTTGCGTCTTGATCTTCTTCGTAAATAATCACATAAGGAAATTGCCCTTAGTATGGAAAGTAGGTAAGATAAAAATTAAGCGATACGTATGTATGTGTGAAGTATATTTTTTTTATTATCATTTTTGTTTCTTTTTTATGATATAAATTCAAAAAAACAAGATACAGGTAAGTGTTTTTTAAAAATTTAATGCTTTTATATATTTCCACGTAATTTTGTAGAATTTGATACTGTTTGTAATGTCTACATGTGTTCTTAATAATATTTTAACTACGATATACAATGTATTTTTTTAATTAATATACTTTGGTACAGGCTCGCGCGCTTACTATATACAAGTTAAATATTATGTACAAGACTTAAAAAAATATTCTATTACTTTATAAATTATTAACAAATTTCACAATCATATATGATTGCAATCATATTCTTAAAGTAATAAAATAAAACAGATAAAAATTTCATAATATATGAAATAATAAAATAATGAATATGATGATAAAACATTTCGTTAAACTTATAGAAAGGAATCTGCAATATATATCATATAGAAAATCTAAATACAAATTATTGGCATCATTTATTTCATTTGTTCTTTGATCAAAGTAAGATATAATGTGACTAGATGGTAAATTGATTTTTTATATAAAAGAAAATTTGTTAATGACGATATTTAAAACTGCAATGGACTTTTGGATTATAATTTGTTTCGATTAAAAGGACTAGATAATATTTTCATTCTAGATATATAAGTTGTGACATGGAGTTTTTACATTTTTAAGATTTTTCGTTTTTTTTTTTCTCGTTTCTTGCACATTTAAAAAAAAAATGATTACTATATAGAAATCAACTTATTACGATAAAGTAATCCAGTGCATTAAGTTTTTGCTTGCTTAAAATAATGTTATGAGTAACGCTCATTCTTGTAAAAAATTTGTCATTTACATATTAAATTTTAGACTTTTCGTGCCTTTAAAATATAGCAATCGTCAATTAATATTTGTTCACACAAAATTTTTAAAATCTAATTATTAATTAAATAAAAAAAAAAAAGTTATATGGCAATATTTCTAACTCGTCAATTGTCTTTGTTGATTTTGTATTGTTAACTTCGCTATTTCTGCACCTAAAGTATTAATACTATCCTACAAAGGACAACAAAATACATATATATATAAACACATTAATTACCTTTAATTGTATATATAATGCATTTCAATTACCTTCAAAGCCATATTTTTGAATAATGTATCTTCAACAACGGCGTATAATTTTTGATTCATTTCTAAAGAAAGTTTTAAAGTCATGTTGTCATCTGAAACTTTTTGACTATAAACAGATGCCATTATACCTCCATTCTTTGCTAATTCCGCCTATAGTTTATATAAAAAGATAAATACAGCATTAATTTACATATAATAGCATAAAAACATATTGTAGAATTATACATCTTGTAGTTATTGAAATTATGAATTATGTAGTTAATATAAATTGAAAATTTAATCCTACATGTAACTTACAGTATTTTTCCTGCTTTTGATATGCTATAATGACAAACATAAAAGGCATACTATATATATTAGTATGCTTTAATTTCTAAATATTATTTAAAGTATTTTTACTACATTGGAACAAAGAAAACCTTTTAAAATATTTTAGATGCAATGACAATGAAATTATTATAAAATTAATTAATTACCTTGTATCTATCTCTTTCGTTACTACCCATGGCACCAGAATTTTCATGTAAAATATAATGTTGTATTATCTTTGTTTTCTTTTGTATTTCTTCGACTAATGTTCGTGTATGTTCTTCCAAGAAATCTATTTTTTCTAATTTTTTTGCATTATCGTTTTGTAACATCACGATACGATCCATTAATAATTTTTTAGCAGGTTCAATTAAATGAATACAATTTTCGCCATTGGTACAGTTATCAGATAAGGCACCATTCACTGTTTCACCTATAACAACACATGAAAAAATTAATCAGATTAAAAGTCGATATTAATAAGCAGAAACCAATAATATAATGTTAAGAAAAAACAAATAAATAATAAAATTATGAAACCTGTATTTAGGGATGTATTTGAATCAGTCCTTGATGCAACATTCATTGAATTACTAGGTGAAGATAATTGAAATGCTTCCAATTTTTTCCGACACTGCTGCAGTTCTCGCGTTATTTCTTTCATATTTCTTTGTTGTTTTCTCTTAAGTACTGCATTTTCCCCTTGACTATCCTCTAACTTTTGTGTTAAATTTTGAACAAGTTGTGTTTGTTCTGCCACGTGTTTTGCTAAAATTTCACATTCTTCTAATCTTCTTTTTTGTTCAGATATTACATTGTCTTCAAGCAATTTAGTTTTATTTTTCAATTTATTCACTTGATCGCGAAGTGGACCTTGTTCTTCTTCGAGCTGTTTAGTTTTTGTTTCAAGTGCAGTAAATTCTGATTGAAGACATACGTTTTTATCTGTTAACTTTTGTGTAAAATCTAACATAGCAGCCTCGCGCAAACGACATGCATGCATATCAGATTCTAATTCATTATTTATTAAATGCAATTTTTCTGATTCAGCAATTGTAGATTTTAGACTTTTCTCTGCTCTATGTAGTCAACAAAATATTTGTAGATAAAAATAATTTTTACATAAAAAAATAGTTATTTTTAAATCATTGAATATAAATACTTACTCTTGTAATTGGGATTTTAATTCTTCAATTTGTGAAACTCTTTGTAACAAATCAATAATTTCCGTTTGTCTTTGATCCGCTAGAACCTTCAAATTATTAAGGGTATCTTCGTATTCTTGCTGTCTTTTTTCATAGTCTTGTATTTTTATACCAAGTATATTGTTCTCTTCAATTAACACTTGCTGTCTGTGCAATAATGTTTCAACTTCTTTTTGTAACTGTAAACATAGCATCTCCTTGTCTTCAGTTACATATCTTTCTAAAATTAAACGTGCTTGTTGCTCTTTCAGCTGTTGATCCAATGTTATAGCTTTATTTTCTTCAGACAATTGAAATTTTCTAATAGTTTCCTGTGTTTCTTTACGTACTTGTTCACACTCCTCTTTCATTTCATTAATTCTACTCTATAAAATTAAATATAACACGACAAATAAATGTAACCGAAATAAATATAACACAAAACATAGCTTAAAGTGCAAAAATCTTTTTTAACAATATTGAAGTTTTACAATCTATTTAATATCTTTTCTTACCAAAGCTTTATCAAGCTTTTGCTGTGTTTCTTTTTGTAAGTCCATTTCCGTTTTTAATTTATTTTGTGACCACTTGAGTTTCACTTCTTTCATCTGTACATCTCCATTAAGTCTTTCAACTTCTTTCTGAAGATCACCTACTTCACGGCATTTCCCATCCAATATATTACATATTCTAGTTCTCTCTCCTTGAGCCTGTCGTAATTTATTCTGCAAGAATTCTTGCTCTTTTGTAATATCTTTCAATCTACGTTCTGCATATTCCCTTGCCCTATTAAAGACACAATATTAAAAAAAAGCTCTCTTTTGTCAACTTTTTTTTCAAACATTTCTGTCACAGACAATATACCTTTGTGTATCAATCAATTGTTTTTCACTAACTGCATACTTTATTACCATAGATTCCATTTCTTTATTAGCAGTAGAATGTTCTCTTTTCAATATATCTTGGGTAGCTAATGATGCACGCAATTCAAATGTTAATCTATCTACAGTTTTTTCTAATGTCTCAATTTGTATTTTATAAGGTTCTCCACTTTTCTCCGCTTCCAATGTGTTATTTCTTGTTTTTAAGGCTTCTACTTTTTCTGATAATTTTGTATTATTATCTTTTAATTTAGCATAATCTTTCAGTAGTGTTAAGTATATAGGATGCTCCAATAAATTTGTTTCATGAGAACTTTCATTATTAACTGAGTGATTTTGACACTCTGCTGAATTTTCTTGCAATATTTCACCTATAAAGTATTTACAATTAGTAATTGAAATGAAAATACAATAGTATATTAAAATAATCATTATGTTTACCATCTGTTGTCATTAAAGCTTCTGTTGGTTGGGTTGTAATATGTTCTTCAGAATTGATAAATTTGGAATTATTTTTAATACTTGTTAATGTACCATCAATTGAATCAACAGAAGATGAGTTGAACATTGAAGAAATTTGATATTTTGAATTGTTCTCATTCAATAGGTCTTTTTGTTCGCTATTTTTGCTCTGTTCTGTTATGGATACAACTGGTGTATTTATGATTTTTGTTACTGTATCACATTCTTTGGGAGGCATTAAACATTTTGATGATAACTCTTTTTTTACAGAATCCCCATCTATATTCTTTTTCTCATTATTATTTGTATATCCCGAGGTATATTTCATAGTTAAATGTTGCGGTAACAATGCTTTCTCCATTATATTTGTGGATTTTTCTGTGATAAAATTCAGAAAATTTCGACTTCTATTTATAAAATGTGCATTAGATTGCACTAAACTCATTCGATTTGTTGGCAGTGGTATCCTTACAAGTCTACTATCATCATTCAGAGTTGGTCGATATATGGAAGTAACATCTACTTTTCCTTTTTCATTTGAAACTTCTGATGATCGTAATTTAGTTTGCTGTTTAAATTCTTTATCTGTACTTTCTGACAAATTTGGTAAAACATGTTTATTTATATGTTCCATATTTTTATTAGATTCTTCTTTCGATGCTATATTCATTTCTACTACTTTTGTAGAATCATCATTATTATTTTGCAAACTTGTTAAAATTTTTTTATTTATTGGTTCATTCAATGCCAATGAATCTAAATCTTTTATTGTCGAAGAATCATGAGCAACATTAGTAATTAACGACTGTTCGGTTGTGGGTATTTCTAATTTAATATCATACACATTATCTTCACATATGTTAATAGTACCTGTTTCAGTCCCAGAAATCTTATCCATATTTTTATGCGAATGATCTATATACAGTGAATTATTGGAAGATAATTTGTGAAAAACTCTTTCATTTGGAAGATCAATATTCATTGACAATGATGAATTTTCATCTTCTTTGTTTGGAATGCTATTTATATGTACACTTGTTTCATCCACATTAATACTGATCCTATTTACTAATAAATTACTTTCATTTGGATTGTTATCTTTTCTTAACGATACTAGATTACATTCAACTTCTACTTTATCCTCTTTAGAATAAGAATTCTGATTTTGTAGACTGCTATTCTGTTCTATATTTTCATTTAATGGCAGCAAACAATTTTCTGTTAAACAAACTGAATGAAATAAGCTATTAATACCTTCAATATAATATATTCATAAACAAATTTATGAATTAACTAAAGCTAGTTATATTGTATACATGCAAATACATGATGCAAGATTATTTTTTTTTAATTATCAAAGTTTTTGATATATGTATACCTTCTGTCGAATCATTTTTGGATTTACTTGTAGAATCGGTATTATCAAACTTATCTCCATTCGAGTACAAATCTAACTTCTTCGCGTCCATTTCAAAAAATTCACTTTTATTTTCTTTAAATTAAAATGGATTTCAATTAATTCTGTTGAAATTTCTCGATTGAAGCACGATTGCACCTTGTAGTTTTTAAAGAATTTGGATACGTGGCGATACTTGATGAATGCAAAAAGAACCTCTGAGCAGAGAAAGTAACCTAAAATCTGTAACATTTAACTGTCAACGTATCGACATGTTGCATTAGTTGCATTCCAGTATTACTATACATTTTGAAAACATTCGGCAAGTTGCAATTATACGATCCATGCACATCGTAGATATCGATTATTACCGATAATCGCAATTTTATCGAAATTGTGTTATAAGATAGAAGCGAGTAAGGTCAATATAAGCAAATAATTTTTTTTTGAGATCACGCTTTGGTCTTAATAATTGATAGTTCTATGGCGTCTTTAAAAATTGAACCTAGTGCTGACACGTGTTTATACATATTTAAATAAAAAAATTATTATATTTATAATATTTAATTTTAAAAGTAATTTTTTGAAAATGATCGTCGACGACATTAATGAATGTGTATTAAAATTAATAAAAGATATTCATTACGGGTAAAATTTTTATCATTCTAACCTTAAATATTAAATGGACTAAATAATTGATACATCTTTATATTTCAGAGATATCAAAGGAGCTTACAATATTGTTAGTGCTACTGTTTCTGTTCTGAAAGATATTATCAGTCATTCAAAATGGGATACTGCAAAGTAGGTTTTATAGTAAACGTTATGTTATATATTATATATCATGTATTATGTTATATATTATATTATATAATAGGTATTTATATGTGATAAATAATAGCAATTTAATAATTTAAATGTATTTTATTATATAGAGATTTAATGGATATTATTACAAAAAATGGAAAATATTTGATCGAATCAGTTCCACTTGAAGCTTCAATCGGAAATATGGTAAGACGTATATTACTGATAATTAGGGAAGAATATAGATCAGAGCTTAAAAATAGAACAGAAGAAACGGATCCTCAAGAATCATTACATAAAATTCTTACGGCTGAGCGTGATCAAGACACTAATTATGATATTTTAGTGCTTTCTCTTAAATCAGCTCTTATCGAACATATAAATGAATTTGAGGTGGAACTAGAAACATGGTAAGTTAATATGATGCAATTCTTTGTTCAATTGTAGATACTAAAATATTTTATTTTATTTTATTTTATTTTATTTTATTTTATTTTATTTTATAGTTCAGAAAATATTACACACCAAGCTTCAGAACACATTCATTCCAATGAGATTATAATGACTATTGGCAAATCAAATTTAGTTGAAAAGTTCTTTGAGAAAGCTGCTACAACAAGAGCTTTTGAAGTTATAGTGGCTGAAGGAGGTCCATCTTTAAGTGTAAATATATATTTGTTTAATAATAATATTTAATGATTAAGTAGTTACACATTTTTATTATAACAAAGTTATATATTATTTAAAGGGTCATGAAATGGCAGTTAACCTTGCAAAAGCTAAAATTAAAACTACTTTAATATCAGATGTAGCAATTTTTGCAATGATGTCACGTGTAAATAAAGTAATCATTGGTACTCATACTGTCATGGCTAATGGAGGATTAAGGGCAATTTCTGGTTCGCATACAGTTGCACAGGCTGCAAAGCATTATTCTGTACCTGTAATGGTGTTACTACCTTTATATAAACTTTCACCACTTTATTTATGCTCACATGAACAGGATGGATTTAATCAACATATTTCTCCTACGCAAGGTGTATTAGGTGGTTCTAATGAACCTCTCATGGAAAGAATTCATGCTTATAATCCGATGTTTGATTATGTACCTCCTGATCTTGTTACATTATTTATCTCCAATACGTAAGTTATTCATTTTATTAATTATAATTTGATAATGCAGCATACCATATGAAATTTATTCTTGAATTTCAGAGGTGGAAATGCACCATCATATATTTATAGATTACTTAGTGAGCTTTATCACCCAGATGATTATGAACTATAACTTTACAGTAATTTAGAATATTATAATAACAAGAATGAGTTAAATTACTCGTGAATCATTAAGGCAATTTTTACAGAAATGTTAAATCTAAAATTTATATAAAACGCATAAGAGAGATTCTTTTATAAAAGTGATTATAAAACGCATTGTCCTAAATAGAGGATTTTTATATAGATATAATCTGCCTTTATACTAATGTAAACAATTTTAATTTTATCAAAAGATACTGAAATGGATATGCAGTAGAATATATCCTAAAACGATGTATTTATATTACAATGATATAAAGTTTTTTAACAATCATATATATATATATATGTGTGTGTGTGCTATACATATGAATTCCAATTACTTCCATCTTCAGGTTGCAAAGAATTGGTAACCAGTAAAATAACATCAACAATCCACCATACTCCAACACCACCTACTGTTAACAATTTACCCACTGCAGTTCCTGTTTGACCGAGACAAAATCGATCCATGCCTAATACACCTAACAATATACTATAGAGTAATGTAGTGACAAAAAAATGTTCGCTGTATTTTATACAAGGAACTCCTTTACGAAAAAATGTTCTTGGACCAAAACATTCTATATCTGGCAATACAGTACAGAATACTTTTGTTTTTTCAACATCCTCATAGCGCGATCCTCCAAACTGAAAGCAAAATATTTAAACATTGATGGATCTTTAAGAAATTTTCTTTAATCTTGTATTCAGATCATACCTTCACACAACCGAAACCTGTTTCCTCTTTTGCAGTTTTATTTCCTTTGTGATCAACTGGATCTTCACATTCTATAAATTCCTTTGGACTGAAAAAAGTATGTATTTTCGATAAATCTTTTTCTATCTTCGATTAATTAATACATCAATTATTTCAGATCATTTAGTATGTACAATCCGTATACTCACAGAAATTTGCATAATATCAAAGGGCCCTCCGGCTTATACTCCTGTTGTGGCTCAGTGCTTTTATTCGTCGCCGTAACTACCAAGCATTCGATCAGATTCCAGTAAAACCCAACAAGGACGAAAAACGTAAGGTCTAACCTCATTTTGTCAAATATAACATCTTAATCGCATCGTCGTACGAGTGTACACGTTTTTGTTAGAATGATAGATTATTTATGAGCTACGTTAAGAGAAAAAAAACTAAAATCAGTGTGAGCCCCGAGATAAATCGTTTCTATTACTTTTCTCTTATTGACCTTCGCGACATTTTTCTTTTCATCTCTTTTCATTATATTAGAAAGTAGTTAAGAATAGAAAAAAACATCCCTTCGATACGAGTTGCGTTCGATAAATCGTTCCGTGGAATAAGGTTTAAGTTATGATTGGTAGTATTCGTCCGCCATCATTGTACGTCGGCCAATCATCATGCTCTTCCATCTCGAACTAATATCACGTGTTTGCTCTCTCTCACACGCAACTAGTGGCTCCCCAAAGGATGCACACCCAAAACGCTTTTGTTTTGTCAGTCGTGCGGTACGTGCTATCTGTATAACTAGTTGGTGCCTGTCTTCGTCGCTGGATTGTTCGTCTGCGAGAGCTTGTACGACACGGACGAAGGGTTTCGCGTCGTCTTGACTCGTCGAGGGGCATTCTTTCCAATACGACGAATTCTTTCGATCATATTACAGTGTTTTTATGTACACCAATATGCGCGAGAGAGAAGAGTTTTATAGAGGTTGTTCATCAGGACAATCTAGTCAAGCACCACCACCAACAGCCAGAGCACTTGGTTTGGATGCCTTGCATGGATTGTGTAAAGAAATTTATCCGGACCAACCTAATCCTCTTACTGTCACAGCTGTTGTGAAATATTGGTAAGAATTTTCTAACCAAAAATTTTTATTAGCGAAGAAGTAACATAAAGACATAGTTGTATTTTTATGTTGTACCAAGTTTAATTTACGTCAAATGAAACATTCATTATATTTAATTAGCGTTAAGATACATTATACGCTTCCATACGTCGTTGATCTCTCGTAATTCATGAGAATATTAATGTCGAGTATTGTTTTGAAAAGTTGTGTATATACGACGTCAACAGGAAGGGGCAAAGGAGTTAAAAATACTACGATTCTATTTTATATCATTGTTATACGTTATACATTGCTCGATATTCACGATAATAAGATGGTTATTTCAACGATGTTAATTAAATAGAAATGATAACATTGAAGCATCTAATTAAATGATTTTACGTCGATAAATAGATCGATGATTACCGATAATCAATCGATCACTACCATTTTGATGATAGCAGCGCCACCATCTAATATAATTGATTCGTACAAAAAAAAAAGAAAATAATTCGAATTGCGTTGTTCGATAGTTTGGTATGCGTCGACAACGAAAATGCCAACAGTTTAAACGTCATGGACGAGGAAAAGGGTGGCTTATATTTAGCCACCCTTCGTTTGTCATGTATATACCAGTCTAGCCCGGATGTACAATCAAATAAATCGAATATCCTGTGTACTTATTCGCAGGTTGGGTGGTCCTGATCCTCTCGACTATATAAGCATGTACGAAAATCCTGGCTGTCCCGAACTAGGCGTGCCACCGCATTGGCATTACGTGAGGTAAGTATCGAATTCCTTGTTATTTCTTTTGTAAGAATGTTTCTTGATATTTACGAAAAGATTCTGTTACGAATACAAATGTGGTCGTTAAAAGAACATTTAAAATGTTCGTAAAACATTGTTATATAAATTATATTATCATATTTATTTATTTATTTAGATACTTATTTTAATTTTTCCCTCTCTCGTTTCGCCTTTTAATTCTAAGTACTTCAATCACAAGATAAATTTTTTAATTCGCAAAATTTGTTCATAGATTTTATTATAATTTCAAAATAATCAGAATCGATATATTAGCACTTTTATTTATCTAATTTTAGCCTATAACATTTGTATTCTTCTTGTTATTTAAACTGATTGGATTAAAATCATCGTTCCGTCTAGTTTTTGCGAATAGTTATTTCGACTCGAAGAAGGGAACGTTTCTCTCCGTTAAGAGAGAAACATCCATCGAACGAAGCGATTCATTTTGCTCTCATCGCTCAGCCACATGCTTCCTTTTCTCTTCTTCGAGGCATCATTCATTCAGAAAAGACAGCCCTTCGTTTTTTGCGCCATAGGGGAAGAGACGCCGAGCGAAAGAAAGAGAGAAAAAAAACGGGAAGTCGGGCATTCGTTAATGTCACCCTGTTTAGGTAGAAGTGTGCCCGTGTCTCTTTGTACGAGTCCCGCGAGCTTCGTGTACGCGCGCGCGCGCGTTCATGTACACGTGCTATGTGGAACCTATATAGTTATATATACATATACATATATACACATACACATGAACATGACACGTGCACATCTCGTGTACTTCAATCTCTGCCTTCTTCTCCTTCTTCTTCTTCTTCTTCGTCACTTTAAAGACGTTCCTTTCCCCTCTCTCCTCCTACCTCTCCTCCTTTCCCTTTGGTATATCCTCATATTTTCTTTAATCTCCGTTCCTATCCTCATTCCAGTCGTAATATAATTCATGCTATGAAAACCGTCAGCAGCATTTGTCGTTTCAAAATCAAGCTTCCTAGAGGGGAAAAAAAGGAAAACTAACAAAAGGTCCTTCCTTCGATTTCTCTTTACTCCTAAGAAGCAGCCGATTAAATCGTTCAATACTTTTCTTCGTTGGTGTCAAGTTGAATCCAAACGTCTATATATACATATATATATATATATATAGTATATAGGAAATAGAACAGAATGAATTGGAAAAGAGAAAAAGAAAGAAAGAAAGAAAGGAAGAGAGTCTCTTGACGATCGAAAGGATTTCATCGTAGCTACGAGTTCCGACAATATCTGCATAACGAGCGACAAGTGGCTTTTCGCTAAAGGGCATCTTTCCTTCCTTTCTTTTTTAAAGTGGCCCATGCTTCTTCGATTTCAAACAGCTGCTCTAATAGTTCGTGCCTTTCTCTATATATAGAAAACGATAGGGCACGAGAGGATGAAGTCGTTGAAAAGCTCAAGGAATCGGAAATAGAAGCACGAGACTTTCCCCTTTTTCGTCTGTACTGACTAAATATAATCTGCCATTGACCGTACTTCTTGACTTAGGATGGGGGAGTGTGGATTTCTATTCTATACAATATTAAACGTCTTCATTTCCTTTTAATTCTATTTTTGAATTCCAATTTAATTTGAAACGTGATTATTCATCAAAATATAATGATGTTTCTTTTTTTCTTTATTTTCTTTTCTTTTCTTCTCGTGTCTTTAGTTTGGGTCTTTCCGATTTGCATGGAGATGGACGACTACATCCAAAAAGTGGTCCAGGTCGTCCAAGTGGTTTTGGTTTTGAGCTTACCTTTAGATTGGTACGAGAAAGAGGTGAAACGACTCCACCTACCTGGCCGGCAAATGTAATGCAACAACTAGCTAAATACGTCTTTAACTCTGGTAACATGCTGCTTCCTGGTGATCATGTTTCATGGCACGCTCCTTTGGACAATGGCAGTGGTCGCATCACGCAAATTTTAATGGGCAGAGATCCTCAACTGCCTGCATCAGTCTCCACTCCTCATGGCGAAGTACGTTGTCTTGAGAATATCATTTTTTTTTATGGAATAATATATATATATATATATATATATATATATATATATATTTATTAACTGTAATTAATAAAATGTTCCTAGGTTTCATTCGTACAAATTGTGGGAGTTACTTCCGAGGAATTACAAGCAGCTCAACATTGGAATGGTCTTGGTGTAGTAAATCTTTTGAAAACGACTAGGGGTTGCGGGCCTTGGTTGCTGACGGATATGAAAAGGATGCATTCTGTTATGGAGGAGGATCCTTCCGTTGCAGAGAAAATTCAATGTGGTATTGAAAGGGAAGGATCCAATTTAAGTGGCGTTTCTGCAAAGTGCTGGTACTATAAATCAATATAATTTTTTATAAATATTTTTGTTTCTTCTCTTTTTTTCTTAAATGAATATAGATGACGTTGCGAGTGAATATTTAGAGAAACAGTATCACTACATTTTTAGGTGGGTACAAGTTAGCGGTGACAAGAGTACGGAAAAATATAGAGAAATTAAAGAAGATTCCGACGACGAAGATATTAAACCCATAATAAAGACAGAAAGATTATCTCCTTGTGAACAAGAGAGAGATACAGGCTTTTCTGATATTAATTGTGTCAAAGTTTTACCGGGACTACATTTAACGTTTAACCTCGAAGCTGGATCCTTGTTGCCATTAGCGATAAAGTTAGTAGCAAAATTTGTTCGTAATATTTATTATAAAATATCGGATGATCATTTATAGATTTTTTATTGCAGAGGACGAGTTATGCACGGAAGGCATTTTACGTTTAAATCCATATTGTCTCACACAGCTGTGACGATAGTAGCACCCTCGGTTACGGGTACTTTGGTATCTAAAGAAAAACCATATGTTGTTCAAGGTCCTTGGTTACAAGTTTTACTTCCCGAAGATTTGTCAGAAAAAATGGCAAACGAATTTCAGATCTTAAATTCACCAGAAGAAGTGAGTCCTACATACGATTCGTCGAATTTACGTTTATCATTGTACTTGAATGATTTTTTTTTCACGTATATTTATAGATTCAATTGCCAAAAACATTTTCTTGGCCCGAACATAAGTTGGTTATAACCGTTGTGAATGACTGAAAAAAAAAAAAAAAAAAAAAAAAAGAAAAGAAGAAGAAGGTAAGGACCTGCCTCGAATCTCATGGAAAAGTTTCTTTCGTATTTTCTAATGTTTAAGCTCGTAACATTGAGAAGGATTAAAGTATTATACGGTTTCGTTAAAAGGCGACTTCGAAACGGATATTTATAAAGCGATCGCTTTTTTTTTTTTTTTACGAATATACATTTTTTTAAGTTTTATTTTAATTTATGAATTTTATAAATCGCGCGTTAGTGTTTATGAATACGTGGGAAAGAATTACGAGGACATGTAAAAGTGGAGACGAAATATTATTAATAATAATTTTAGAAGGGAAAGTTCGAACAGAATTGAAATGAAACGGATTGAACAGTCTCTCTTTTATTAAATGATGTCTTATACTTCGTATTTAATTATGTATATAATAGGATATAACTTATAAAGTGTAATGGTATTTGATATACGGCTTTACACATTGTTATGTATAATAAACGTTTACATAAAGACGATGTATAAGATCCTGATATTTTTTTTGCGAATTTTCTAGGATTTTGGAAATCGATAGAGAATATCTACTATATTACCTTGACCTATAATCCTTTTGTTTTATTCAATAAGGTTTTCTTTCGAGGTCATATTCTGGAAACGTTTTACGTATCGACCACCCTGTTTGCCAGATTTCTTACACGAGCAATGCTGTTTTCCATAAATCTTTGGATTTGTGTTTAAATTATTATTTTTCTTTTCCGCATTTCGACCAAACCAAGTCCATATTTTCGTTCGTGGATTCTGAAGAATCATGACATTGAAATTACAATGTAAATTTTATTTTTAATAATTTATAGCTGCTAAATCAAAAACCAGATAACTCTTTATAAATTTAAAACTTTCATAAAAATTTACAGTAATCTTATTAAGATTCAAATGCAAACATGTTACCTGGTTTTTGTATCATAGCCTTCAATGTCATGCTGAAGCGAATTCTTCACTATTTCATGTGAGCCTATAGAGACTCCAATATTTCCTGTCCTAGATCCTTTCTACAGCAGAACCATTCCTCGTACCTGCTTCACCAAACTCATAACTATCCTGATAGCCTCGATCCAAAGAATGACGACGATACACGCGGAGGCAAAATTTTCCACGTCATCGCATTTGATGCTTTTGATGATATTGACGATACCATGAAAGGTATACAAGTATGTTCTCATAGCATCGATACAGAGATCCCTGAGGAAACACATCACTTGGAAGAATAGATTCATCATGGCAAGTATTAATTCTAGTGTCTTCGCTAAAAAGTCCATAAAAATGTCCAGTAAGGATTCGAAGGTGTCCCATAACCAACATGACAAACGCGTAGTAAACTCGGTAAATTGTTCGATAACATTTGATAGCCTTTTTTTCATGATAGATCAATGATTTATACCGATACCATCACAATTTCTTTTATTCGTATAAACTTTTGATACGTAATTTAACAGAGATTCGTAATCCTCCGCGTAATTGATAGGAAGAATTCAGAAAGGTTAGATGATAACGAAATATGAAATTGTCAATTTTTAGACGGATAAATAATAATTTACATTCTTATGTTTTTCGAGTAATAGTTTATTTCTTTGACGATATAATTAAGATATACAAATTGATTATGACAATTGTATGTTCTTCGTTTACGAACTATCGATTTTACATTTTAGAATGAAGATAAAAAATTGTAGCAATGGTGAAAAGCCTAAATGGGATCGCAAAGTTATGTTATTACATGTCGTAAGGTATAAGCTTACAAAATTATTCAAAAGATTATTCGATTTTGTTCGATGTAAAGCGACGGTCGGTTAAAAATATCGTAATGTGGCAGTTCTCGTTATTTGTGTTCAGAAAATGATCAAACATAATTAGGTATGTCTTTTCCTCATTGACTGATATAATTGTACTTTAGATTGAATTCGTCTCGCTCAAACGAGTCCGAAAAAAATAAATAATATTAAGATGATCAAAGATGTTTCTTTGATCCGATTAGTCCCGTTACATGCATCTGCGTCATTACATGATTGAACACAACCCCGAACGTATCTAGAAATTAGAGAAATTATATCGAATGTTTTTAGCTATAATTATATCGTTTTGAAAAAATTTTATATTACTTATCGTCGAAATAGAAACCACCGCAATGAGACATTCTTATGATCTCAGAATCCGTTGTCAGAGTTCCGCTATCCAACGCACAGCTTCTGACAGTAAGTGAAACACCGGATTCGTCTGAAACAATTTAACTTATTTAGTAGAACTCACGAATCTTCACTTCTCCGTTAAAAAAAATTCACCATATATCCCAGCTATTTTTATACAAGCGGTCGCAGGAAACAGACCGTCTCGACCTTTGCGACCACCCAAACAAGGTGACTCCAAAAAGGCAAGACTGCCATTATTGTGAAAGGGATCGTCACAGGGTTTGTTATCACCGTCGATTGAGACACATTTAAAACAATCAATAGCCCAAGCTAAAAAAAGAAAAAGAAAAAGAAAAAGAAAAAGTAAAAAGAAAAAAGAAATTTTATACTTATCGAGTAAATAGAACGAGTAAATCAAACGACATCTTTAACACTCCGACATTAATTAAACTGCCGTCTTATTGATTTTCTCACGCCATTACAAATCATTGAAAAATTGATTGATCATCAACTAAGACTACTGACCTCTTTGAAGAAGAACCATTAGTAACATGAGAATGCAAAGAATCGAAGAACATTCCCGATTCATTTTCCTTTGAAAGGAAAGTACTATTAGCTTCATGAAAAATTCTACGGATCTTCATCAGCTGTTGGACAGTTGAAAAAGTCGTCGATGAAGGTCTTCGCCGACGCTCATGACAGGATCGATATCGATTGAAAAAAAATTTGTTGGATCTATACTACTTTTCAAAATCGTTTTACGATCCACCGTCTACGATTGAACTTATTCTTACTTATTAGATCCATAGAGAGATCTTCTACGAAGAAGTATAGGCCTCGACAACGTTCCTTGATGTATTGCACTTCCTTACTACTGACGTAATGTTTTGCCACGACGTTGCCAAGGGAATATATATATCGTAGCCTCGGACCGTTGTTAGAGCTCGATCTCTTCTTCGAAGATTTATAACTTCATAACGGATCGATTATCATCTTCCTTGCGTCGCACCTCATTATATCCCCCTTTATCCTGGCAAATCTCGAAGGAATTTCAGGGCAAAGGGACACGGACTAGACGTGTATCTTCGGAGATCGTTAGCGGTTCGTCGAATATCTTTCAACAACAAGAAGAAACGTTTCAAAAGCAAAAATTGAACCAGTTGTTCGATTTATTCAAATTACTTTTTCGCGAAGTAATCGCGTGATAGTGTTTTAGTAAAGAACGAACGAGAACGATGACAACGACTATGACAACGATTACGACTACAACTACGACGACGACGATGACGACGACGATCATGCGGCACGCGAATTCTGGGTGCAGTTTATGATTTACTGAAAGGAGACAGCGATCTAGTAGAAATGGAAACACGTGGGAGGGAGGATGTCGGTATTTCTTCGTAAGACCGATAGAATCCATCTAGATTTCGTAGAAATAAAAAATGAATACAGTTATAATGAACATAGCTATATACGAAGTTAATGGAATCCGATTTATACTTTATTACGTATTTTTACAATGTTAGATATAAATAATAAAAATAATCTAATTGTTTCGACAATACGATAAAAAAGAATCGCGGGAAGGTGCGGTAGATTCATTCGAGGAAGTTGATAATTCGTGTAAAACTCCGCAGGCGCCGTAAGAGATAAAGATAGAAAAGGAGGTTTGAATTGTCGCGGGTCGCGCATGCGCGCGCAGCGTCGCGGGCCAATCACCTTTCGACGGCGTGAGAGAGAGAGAGAGAAAGAGAGGTGTAGAGAAAGAGAGAGAGAGAGAGAGAGAGAGAGAGAGAGAAAGAAAGATAGAAATGTAGGGGAAGAGAGAGAAAGAGAGAGAGAAATGTAGGAGAAGAGAGAGAGAGAGAGAGAGAAAGAGAAAGAGAGAGCGAATGAGCGAGAGAGAGAAAGATTGGCGGTTGGGAGGGAAGGGAAAGGAGGCTGGTGCACGTCTCCTCTGCCGTAGCGACACACCGCGCACGGTTTACAACGACCACCACACCAGCACAATGTGACTCTGTGTATTATTGTTTCGAACGAGGAAAAAAATGTGTCGGTCTTTCTCGCTTCCATGTCTCTTCGAGAAGTTCACGTGAGTTCGGGTTTCGGAGGACAGTGGAGCATCGCCTCGTGCCTCTCATCGTGCCTCACATCGTCCAAGGTGCGACAATAATAATGGGCCAGTCGTCGAGCAACACCGGACACAGCGGTGAGTCTCTCCTTCTCTCTCACTCAACTAATATACACCTTACGCGTTCCCAGTCTCTCCTTCTCTACCTGTGTAACCACATACGTGTATGTACACGCGTATACATACACTACGAACGCGAGAGAGGCCTTCTTCTTTTCTTTGAGAACGCGTTAAAAAAAAGTAGTGTGTTGCCACTATCCACCACAGCTACCATTTCTCTACCATACTACTTATGATCTTGACTCTTTTCGGCATCGATAGCGATCTCTCTACGAGCCATTGATTTGGACATTTGACGTGTGTCAACCTGTCACGGGTTCTCGTTCCTCGTTTTAAACTAACCCCACGACCTTTATTTCTTTCTTTCTTTCTTTCTTTCTTTCTCTCTCTTTCTCTATCTCTATCCCTCGTTCTTTCATTCTTTTTCTTTTTCTCTTTCCTTTCTATTTTTCGTTCTCTCTCTCTCTCTCTCTCTTTCTCTCTCTCTTTCTTTCTTTCTTTTTCTTTCTCTCTCTTTCTCTCATTCTGTCTTTCTTTCCCTTCCTCTTTTCTTCTTTTCTTCTTTGTCTTTTTCATGTACAATTTAGCTACTCGAGAGAAGGTTCATCGCCTTCCTTTCTTTTCTTTTGTTTCGTTTTTTACAAATTTCTCGATTATATATCTATTTCGAGAAGAACGACATAAAAAAAGAATAGAAGACGCTTGTTTTGAGGTTAGGTCGACCGTGCGTCGACGTAATCAAAACTACCAAAACGGTTCTCTTTCTCTCTCTCTCTCTCTTTCTCTCTTTCTTTCTCTCTTTTTCTCTTGTACTCGTGTTCTAACGCGTATACGCACCGCAGTACGTTCGTTCATTTTCATTCCTTCCTTCCTTTGTAGTGAAGTACCTAAAGTGATCATGTCACTCATTTTCTCTCTCTCTCTCTCTCTCTCTCTCTCTCTCTCTCTCTATCTTTCTCTCTATTTCTCTCTCTTTCTAATTGTCTTGATTAGGATCCAGGCCCAATTACCCTTTCATGTAAAATAATCGCATTGATCTGATTTTTCTGCCGCATTGACTCGATCTGCGCAAAACGATCATTATTGTATAACCAATGGGATATTCTCAAGTTATTCTTACTCGTACTGATATTTTTTTCTTTCTACATTATTTCTCTTCGTCCTCTGTTTATCGTATCGTTTCTCTCGTGAACGTACGCTTATTTTTTTTTCTGCCATTCATTTTTATTCATTCATTTATCGAAGAAAGAGCGTTGGTCATTACGTTTTTCGTTTGTTTACACTTTGTGCTTGAGTGAAGAAGGTTCGATAAGGCAGGTGTCATCTGTTTCGGCGCAATCAAATAATCTTTCTTTTTTTACTCGTGCAGTAAGTAGAATACGTTTTTGTGTGAAGTATATATAAATCGTATAAAAAGCTCTAATTGTCGTTTCTTGTAGATCTCGAGTCTACCGTGTTATTTATATCGTTGATAAATGCTATTTTCGGAAATGAATAGGTACGACTATTTTTTTACCGACTCGTCGACCCGCCAGAGTTGTCCAAGGGCGACACCTACGCTAAACTATTTACCTGGTCGGTAAGAAAGGAAATGCTCTTCCGATATGTCCGTAATACGCACGAGCAATCGCGCCGGTGACAACGCGGTTATTAATTTTCAAACGTTGTGTTTTTTTTTTTTTTTTTTTTTTTTTTTTTTGTAACGAAGGATAATAGCTATGGTGATTGTTTCCAAGAAATTTTTTTTTTACAATATTTATCGAACATCTCATTTAGATTTATTTTATTTTTAATTTAAATTTTTGTAACAGTTCGAGGATGCTTAGAAATATCTAAGTCGGATAATACGCATTATCTTTTAGGCCATTAATAGTTAAAATGAATAGTAAAAAAACGTATCGTCTTAAGATATGTGATAAACTATTGAGCTGCTTACGCGTCGATTTATTTTAGAAGAGATAACATCGAAGTTGATATGTTGTTTCGAACGGGGAAATTTGCGACGTATAATTCGCTTTTATCACCATTAGAGTTTCAGAAATTTTAATATATTTAATTGATCTATTATATCGAATTTATATTGTTATTATTTATTAGTTATATTTATTTGCAAATTATTTAAGATAAAATAACCACAAAATAACCACAAGCTTTCCCTATATTTACAAGTCAAAAAATTGTTTTTAAGCCCTTGGTACAGGCACGTTCGTAATGTATATAATTAGAAATTGCCCTAATGAGGAGCTAAACGTGTACTGATAGATGGCGTTCTTAACTATAATTATCGACGATGCAAAGAGTGCTGTATATTTTCAGGTACAATATTAAAAAATCATATAAATAATTATTGATTGTCATAAAAACGATTTTTATTCATTGCAATTAATTTCTAAAGTACGAGAAATATTCTCAGAAAATATATAAACGAACGTTCGAATTTGTTCCATTTATCATTTTTGCGATACAAGTCATCTAATTCTAATTAAAATATTTATCAAAACATAAAGTCTAGGAAAATCTAAAACAAATCTAGGAACACATAGCAACTTAGATAACAATCAATCACTAGTAAAACAACAATTTCTTCGTAATAAATAATTTATTATACATTTGCTTTCGATTGCATGGTAAAGGATAATAAATTTTCAAGCGTTCTATAAATAATTAAGGAGAAACAAACGTTGCCTTTAACGCATTTGTCGTCTAATAGCATGTTACATATTTTTTTATCAATATGATGGATAATGTATCATTGACAATGTATCATTGGCAAAGCCGAGAATGTAATAATTCCTTGAAAATGTTTTAAGTCTCGTCGCTTCATTTAATTACGATTGTCTCGTTAATCATATATTATCACAAGACTTTAATTTCATTGGTCTTCAAGTAAATATTTCAACAGCTGCAACTTTTCGCACTTTACCACTATCTTTTATACTTTCATAAGGTTTTCGATTGCGTTTTACTCGTATAAGGTTGGGTTTCGAGGCTTGCAAGATGGCTTGCACCCCCGTAATACTCCTTTCCTTTTCTCTAGGTGCCCAGGTACGTTGATGTATATAGTATGGGGCACAGATGTTATTGTCATATGGCAGACACACGGCCGAGAAGAAGGGCCTAGCATCGAGGTAGCCGAAAACCGCGATTGCACGTTCCTCGCGAACGGATCCTCCCTAATATCAAGTCGAACATGGAGTGAGTGAGTGTGTGTGTGTGTGAGAGAGAGAGTGAGAGAGAGAGAGAGAGAGAGAGAGAGAGAGAGAAGTGGAGTGAGAGAGAGAGGGGGAGAGAAAGAGGAGACTTCCTCCGTGATTATCTAATCGCCGTCACGCGAACATCGACCGCAGTAATTTCGCTCGTTAGTATTCGAGGAAAGGGGAGGTAAAGGGGAAGAAGAGAAAAGTAAAAATATTCGTGTATCGCCATTGTCCTATATAGCACACATGATACTTAAGTGAGAAAGGAAACCACAAGATGAAAGAAAAGTGAAGAAAAAAAATATTCTTTTTTCTCTTCTTTTTGTTTTTGTTTTTTTGTTTTCTTTTTTCTTTTTCTTTTTTTTTCTTTTTCCTTTTTCTTCTTAAAGACTATAAAATCTTCGTTCTTCAGAGGATGGTAATGATTTAATGAACCGTATAGTAAATCCTTGGAACAAGCTTCGACGGTGGATGAAATTTCGTTAGGATACGAAAGCGTAAGAGCGACGATAAAGGGTCAAAGGCACTACTTCCGGGAGGGTGTGGACGAGGAGGGTAAAAGAAGACAAAAAGGAGGAAGAAATCGCATAGACGAGGCGCTAGCGTTGCCTCTACTTCAGGGCAGCGACCCAATTCTCATATGTATTTATACCAGAAGACGCTATGCCGGCTGCGTGTAGCCATTTTGAAGAGAGAGAGAAAGGGGGGGAAGAGGAAGAGGTGCATAAGAAAAAAGAAACGTCTCGTGCGTCACGAGACGCACTTCGAGATCTCTAATGACTTTGGAAATTCAATTCCGCCTTCTGTTCCGATAGCTCGTGTCATTGTTTTTTTCTTCTTTTTTTCTTTTTTTTTTTGATAGTTTGGTCCATTTACAATCGTATCATAAGTTAAATCGCGTTTTAAATCTCACTATTATTTCTTTTGTTTTTCTTTTTGTTCTATTTTGCGATTTCGCATTATTTTTCTTTTTGTTTTTTTTTTCTTGTTCTATTTTTTTCCCACGAAATATAAGAAATTTTTCGAAAACGAACTATTTCTTTTTTTTTTTTAAATGCATCGAAGCAAACATGATACGTTAGGAAAAAGCAGAAGATAATTGAGAGAGATAACGTTTTCTGGAAGAACACGAGAAATTTGAAGAAGAAGAAGAAGAAGAAGAAGAAGAAGGAGAAGAATAAGAAGAATAAGAAGAATAAGAAGAAGCCCGATGGAATTCGGAGGAAAAGCGTCTAGGTGAAATATCGTCAGGCAGCCACTTCGTCTTACGCGAGCGTGCATATCTCTCTTGCATAATCGCGGAACGCTTTCGAGAGTGCTCTTGTTTACGGCCTCGCTCTCGTATTTTCTCCCTCGAGTTGTAGCTTCCGAGCTGTGGATTTCTTTTCGAGCGAACGTACGTATTGTGTGTAATGCGACTTTTGCAAGTGTGGAAGACGAAGGAAAAGAATCATTAGAAAAGAGGAAGAGAAACGACAACGTTGAAAAGAAAAGGAAGATAGAGAGAGAGAGAGAGAGAGAGAGAGAGAAAGAGAAAGAGACAGAGAGAGAGAGAGAGAGAGAGAGAGAGAGAGAAAGAGAGAAAGAGAAAGAGATAGGGATCTATAAATCTCGAGCTCGAAATCCTCCCACGCTTCAAGTCGACACAGCTGATTTCGTCGTTGCGTGTCCCTCGCTCGAGACGTTCTTACGTAGACATTGCACAATGACTTTACTTTTAAAGCTCCTGGGACAATTTTAAAGAACCCTCTTTGTACGAGAATCGGTCCGCCGGAAAATCGGAGAAAAATACTCGCTTTACGATTTAAACATTCTTTTTCTCTCTCTCTCTCTTTCTTGCTCTCTCTCTCTCTCTCTTTCTATCTCTCATTTTTTCCTTCTTACTACTATTCTCTCCTTTCATGAAGCTGCACGTGCGTCTAAAGAAGAACTGGGAGAGGAGGAGAGACAGCGTATTGTTACGCGAACTTGCGTTCTTTGCTACTAGAAAATAAGAGGGAAAGAGAGAGAAAGAGTGAGAGAGAGAGAGAGAGAGAGAGAGAGAGGGAGAGAAAGAGGGAGGACTTTAACTTTTTCAACCTGAACTGGAAAGCTGTATTTTCTTTTGTAAGGAAAGCGGCAGGTAGCTCGAAAGGTCTTCTTACTCGATTGATATCTCGAAACCGCAAGAATCAAGGAAAGATCGGTACGAAGAAAAGAAAATTGGAGATGGGGAAGGGAGAGATTTTAGTTCAGATCTTGTACTAACACAAACATATTGTAGTAGAAGCAACTTGACTAAAAATAGTTCTAAAGATAAAGAATAAATTATATAAACTTTTAAACGATCGATGAGGATTCATTGGTTCATATTCATTTTCAATATTTCACAATTGATATAATATACGTTCAAGTTCGATAGTATAGAGAGATAATAAAAAAATTTATATATATACCCGATATCTTTACGACACGGTCCGTTTACTTGACTTTTATCGATCCTAAACATTGTTTGTGTGCGTTTATATAGACACATATAGACCTATATTGACTTTCTCAGGAGTGATCGTAAATATGACACAGATAGGAGGAAGAGAAACAGAAGATGAAGGTGGATCGGATCGCTAACTATTGAGAAATTGCCGAGGTCTGACGAGCGATGCTACGTTACATGGGATTTGTACACATAGCAGAACTTATTTCTGGTTTCGCGGGAGTATATTCGTCGCGGTGCCATCAACGTTAAAGCCTTCGTTAAAGCGGAAGAGCAAAGCAGAGAAGAAAGAGAATCTCGCGATGATCTTCTAGCCGCGATTCGTCAATAAACTTTCGCAGTACACCAGGAGAGCTCTGTACTATGTACATATGTGACGTTGAGTCTCGAGAATATAGGTCGTTCGAAGCTGTTTATTTGTGAAAAAACTACACCTGCTATTTCCATCGCTATGCTGCCTACATCAGGAGTAAGAAAGAAAGAAAGTGAAAGAGACAGGAAAAGAAAGAGAGAGAGAGAGAGTGAGAGAGTGAGAGAGAGAGTGAGAGAGAGAGTGAGAGGAAGAGCCGGTTTTTGAACAAAATGCTAACAAAATGACAATTTATTCAAATATTTCTCAAGAGAGACTTTCTTAAGCGAGATACTCACAACATATCGCCTCTTAGATTTATCGTAAATCAAAAGATCGAGGATTAATAAATATTTATAATACAAATATTTATCATATTGATATATTCTTTTTATACATTTACATGCATCCAAACTAATATATAAAAATGTTGATACAGTACTTAAAATTAGCACGACACACGCGTTAGCTACCCTAACTCTTTGTTTATAGAAAAACATATAGTTAATTTTATAAAGATCACGTCGACGGAAGAGATCGATCTTTTATGTGGATCAACCGCACGTGTACACCATATCTTTATATAATTTTTCTTCTTTTTTTCCTTTCCATTTTTATCTTCATAGAAAAAATATATAGGTACTCTCCTTCGATGGCATTTCTTCGAGCGAAGCAACATTTTATGTTCTAGAGGGTTGCTTAATGACGTTTCATAAGAACCCCTTGCTTACTTTTCTATATCCGGAGCTCGTCGTGCTAAGGGCGGAAACGTCGAGGGGTGGAAAAAATAAATAGATGCTCGGTGTAGGTGGCGGCCAATTCTTTTGGTAAAATGCATTCGCGTGGACACACATTTAAGCCGAGATAGACGACGGTAATCGTTGCAGTGCGAGCATATGCGTGCGTTCTCGTGCGAGTAAACGAGGAAGGGACGGACGTTCGTGCTTTTAACGTGTGCACCTTCGGACAACGGCTATTCTGAGAACACGATGCACGTGATTTTACTGAGATATTTTACGGACGACATTAGAAAGATATTTTCTTTTTGATAATTACATTTATTATAAATATTTATAACGTTAATATATTTTTTCTCTTTTTTCCATTGTTTCTGCTTTTTTTTCTTTTATGCATCAATTTATTTTTCGTCAATTTTTTTTTTTTCATTCAACTTTCATACTAGAATTTCAATTTCTCAACGAACTAGATCGAAATGTTTTTATTTCTGAAAAAGAAATTTGTTCATTATTTATTATTTGAAGATATATAGGCATTATTAATGATAATAGAAAATAAACAAAATACGAGACATTACTCGTGTATCATATTTACTTGCAGTATCGTCAAACGTGCCGATACGTTGTCCGATTTTCAAAATAACATTTCTAATACCATCCCGATAGACGGAGGTTAATTCAGCCTGGCTGACCGTCTATTCCCAGTGCAGAACGTTGCAACACATAGGCTGAAAGTAATCCCGCCACGCTGTATTCTTAACTCGGTGGATGTACGAAGACGACGAGGAGAAGGAAGAAGAGAAGTAACGTGCTAGTGGAAGAGAGTAAGTGAGTGAAAGAGAAAGAAAGATGGATAGAAGAGATGGGATGTTGGTCTGCATTGAAGGAGGGGAGGTAAGGGGATAAAAAAAGGGCAAAAGAGTACGACGATGACGTCAATCGGAAAAGGTTCCTCCCGTGCCACGAGACACGAACCACTCTCTCTCTCTTTTCTTTCTCTTTCTTTCTCTTTTTCACTCTCTTTTGCCCTCCATCTTCGATACTAAACTCAAAGTCGAAGCCAAAGTTATCACAGTCTTTTTCTTTCTCTCTCTTTCTCTCTTTCTCTCTCTCTCTCTCTCTCTCTCTCTCTCTCTCTCTTCTAATTGTTCGTATCTCTCTCTTCCTCCACCTTTTCTTATCTTTACTCTCGACGGCGTCTTCTCATTAGAATAGGTGAAAGCACGCGGGTAGTGGCATGCGTGCGATCCGCAGGCGAGAATTGGCCCCACGTCAAAGAAGCTATTTGCAACTCTCGCGGATTAATTTTAAGAGCGAACGACGATTTTGTTAACCTCTCGTCTCACCGTCTCTGGATCCTTTGCCAACTTCCCTCCTTTTATTCTCTCTCTTTCTCCCTTTCTTTCTTTCTCTTCTCTTTTTGTTCGATGTAAAGGCGAGAACACCTGCGCCGTAGTTCCGTTGATTTAAGATACGTACGATATAACGCTTATGGCTGCTGAACATTGAAATTATTCAGAACTAGGCATAGTTACCTTGAAAAATTATTTTGAATATCGATCTATTTTTATGTAAAATGAGATTTGAAACCATATACTATTAAACAAATAATTTTTGTATAGATATGTATATGTCAATTTTATCATGAAAATCCGGCCCTAAGGAATGTAATGATGTGATCAATTTATCGTTTACAGATGTAAGAAATAATTCTTAATATTAATAAATTTATATTAATAATATTGTGATGAATTTACCATTTACAGATGTGAGAAATAATTCTTGACTAAGGTAAAATCTTCATATGATTCATCTTAGTGATGGGCCGAATAATTTTTATTAAAATTTATTCGTTTACAAAAAAGATGCTTGGTGAACTTCTTACGAAACGTCGAGATTTCAACTTCAATAATAAGAACACTGTACAGTTGGAATAAAAAGTAAGTATAGAATGATATACGTTGGTTTCTCTTAAGTCTAGACGCGAAATAACCTGCTATCATCAAAGAATTCCCGTCACTCTCGTAATGTTGAGTGGAAAGAAATGACTGAACATCATAGAACTCGAATATAACACTTATGTAACTCATTATGAGGAATTATAGGACTATAAAGGAATTTAGGATTATAAAGAAAACGGTGGTAGTTATCCTGATTACATGGAGGACTTAAACATCATAGTCGAATAACTGCAGAAAACATTTTTTATGTACCCTCATCCTCTTTTACAGAACAATCGATGGTCGGTCTTATAAATAATGAAATTATATTATAATATAATTATAAGTAAGAATGAAACATTCATGTAATTGTTTAGAAGGAATTATTTAACAGAATAATTTATTTTTTCGTGTGATGCAAATCGTTCATTTAGCATTCATAATTGAATCTCTCAAAAAGCTTGCACAGTATCGATCGATAACGCGGCAATATTGAAAGCAATACACACATCTAGCTTTATCTCGTAACTCTGCGTTAATTATGCGACCCTTTAACCCTCTCTCATTTTTCTCAGTACTCGTGATCGCAATTGAAGGGCAACCACGGCGTTGCAGTTTTCAAGGTGTACGCTACGAATGTCAGGGTCGTCGAGAAGGTACGGGAGATGATTGTCGTTTTGCGAGGGTTGGAAACATGGAATAAAGATCGTGAGAGGGGGTGAAAAACGGCATCGAAGGTAGAAAAGTATGAGAAAGAGAGAGAAAGAGAAAGGAAGGACTTTTATCCCTCGTTAAGGACGACGATGGAAATCCTCTCTCGTTCTCTCTTTTACCCCCTTTTTCCTTTTTCGCAATTATAAAAGCTACCCTTTGATGCGTTGGATGGGGCGACTCGGCCACCCCAAACAGAATAATAATTTCTATGCATTCGAAGAAAAGTGTTCGAACG
>NC_062190.1:4563769-4591269 GCF_912470025.1 Vespa velutina | reverse complement strand
AATCTTAACGATCTCCCGATCGTCTCCCTTGATTGTCCTTCGAAATCTAATACCATCGGAAACATACATGACTCGTCATAGCATTGTTCCATTTTTCGGAAATTAGTTTTAGACGGACTAACGTTAGGATCACGTTTTCTTGAGAATCATCATAAAAGTTTGAGATAATCCATTTTTTGGTATTTTCAAAGCACGTTTTCGCGATATATTCGTATAAGGTATATCCAAGAAGATATTTCCACCTTTCTTTCATATTCCAACGTTAGCTAGGTCGGGGATGATCACAGGGTCGTAAGTCAGGTATAATGATATAAAAATCTAAGTCTAGGGCGAGAGATGAATTCATAGTAGTGGAAGAGGAGGGTCGAAGACCCCATTTCGTGTGAGCGAGTCAATGTGGAAAGAAAAGCAAGCGACTAAGGAGACCCTCCTCCTTCTCTCTTCTACCTCCTCCTCTTTCTTCTTCTTCTTCTTCTTCTTCTTCTTCTTCTTTTACCACCTGAGAAATCTTGAGATCGTGCCTTCGTTATTCTCGCTTCATGCTTCGAAGATCTTCGTGGCACGTGGTACTCCCCTAAACCTTTGGTTCCTTTTTCCTCAACAAAGATCCACCAAGCTTTCCCTTACAAGCTAGAAACGATGTCTTAACAGAGAGAGAGAGAGAGAGGGAGAGAGAGAGAAGAGAAACAGAGAGCTGGTGCGTGAATAGAAATCAGGTAGTACTTTAATATCGAAGTTAAGTCAACTTTACAAGAAATTCTTTCTCTCTCTCTCTCTCTCTCTCTCTCTCCCTCTCTTTCATTTTTTCTTTTTTCCAAAATTTCTGAATCAGATTTTTAAACTATTCGAATAATTTTTTTTATGATTCTTAAAGTCGTTCGTTTAAATATTTCCGATATTGAAAAAAGAAGGAACAATATTTTTTTATGCCGATGAAAAAAAAATTAGAGGATGTATAGAAAGCGTTTGCGAATATTCGAAAGAACGACGTTGTAGGTGGGTTTTGTAAACCGATGAAAAGTTTGAAGAAGTGCCCTTCGACCTAAAAAACGGAAGGGGTTTCACGAAAGAAGGGTGACGGCTTCTTCCGTAGCTCGAATGGACCGAGCGTTGTCTTCGTGTTCGTTCGGTGTCCCACCTCCCCCTCTCCACTCGTACTACTAGGGGGTGGGTACAGGGGGTAATATAAAGTGGGTGGATGAGATGAATGGGATATGTTGTGAGCTGTTCGGTTGAGCATTGTCGATCGAACAATGGCGTCTGGCTTGTGCACGCCGGGGGAGCACCAGGAGGCAGCTGACATGGTCTGACTGCGAGGAGCACCTCCGCCTGGCAACAAACGCGTAATAAAATTATGTGGAAAGGATATAAAGAGGGAAGGGAAAAAGTAGTAGAAGGTTTATGCTGATTCTTAATTATAAAAAAAGGCGATGTTCGTTCTTTTAACATTAAATACATGAATTACATGTTCGTGTGGAATTATCAAGAGGAATCGATTTACAATTATCATACCTATCTCTTATCAAAAAAGACCCTTCCTATTATAATTGTAAGTAGAGAAGACTGGTTACGATAACACGATCGAAGTAGGACGTGTTTGGAAAGACAAGATAGATCGCTTATCGTATAATTTACAAACGACCGTTAACGTATCGAGTTCCCTCAATGCTTGGATGCGGGATGACGAAAGAAAACCGTCCATTTCCTGTCTCTCAGCCACGTGCCCCGTTTCGTTACTACGCAAACTCTTTCGTTAGTTTGATCAATGGCTTCAGGCCAATGAAAAGGGTGTTTTTCATTAGCAGCTGTTTTTCATGGATATTATTGGACATTGATTCTATCGATTGAAACTATTATCTATTGTCTTTATATTTCATTAAATCAATTGATTTAATCTATCAATTATTTACTTCGAACGAATTTATTACACGAATTTATAACTTACTTACGACGAATTTATCATTTCTATTTTTTTTCCTTTGCCTAAGTTCTATCGTATTTTTCGTTCTCTGGCATGCAGCTGTACCATTTCTGCATGATCAGTCCGTACTAAAATCAATGGTTTCAATCCGGAACCTATTGAAGACAGAACATCGGGAGTCGGCATGCTCGTTCAAGCACCTGGGTCTTTACTCGGAGACTCCCAACACGAATTTGACACCTGGATAACACATGCCGAGATCGCGATGTCTACTCTTTCGGATACATTGTATTTTTATTCGGCATTTATGATCTTCGTATTAAAATCACTCAAAGAGAGATAAGATTTATCCAACTTTGTTTTTTTTTTCAAATGCACATTATTTCGTATTATTTATAATAATTCTAAGATCATACAATTTTTCATAAAAGTTTTCAAGAATTGTCCCGTTATACAACTAAAAAGTTGTTCTGACACCCCTCTCGATAAATCTGATGGCCCCGTTTATTCTTGATGGTATCACCTGGATTTAGGGAGAGTTACCCCTAAAAGGTATAGAGAATTTAATAGGAAGGGGGATCATCGTACCCCCTGCACATCTTTGGTTTTATTCAAATATATTCCTTAGCCCCTCGGCATTCCTGTACTGTGCACGAAAACGAGGGTCATCCTCGTGGCGCCAGATGTTTTCTAGACCCTACGGGTTCGACGTCCCGTTTTGCCTGTTGCACGTTGAATTTTTCATTCTTTCTAATTTGTATTGCAGTTCGACGATCAACGAAGGGATAAATCAAAGAATACAAATTTATTTTTGAAGTTCGCTATTTTTTTTTCTTTTTCTTTTTCTTTTTCTTTTTCTGTCAAATGATTTCGATCGAAGGATTGAAATTTTATTCTAAAATTTTACTGTTAAAATTTCCTATTAAAAATCAAATAACACATTTGATATAGTTTTTCTTTCTTTCTTTTTCTTCTTTTTTTTTTCAAATATGTCATTCCGTTCTACTTGGAACTTTGTTTCTCCCTTCGATCCACTCAACGCCTCCTCGGGACGACCTGTCACCAACAGGGATTGAAGCCGTCCATTTCACTTTGATCTACGGCGCGTGGAAATTGCATTTCCACGTATATATCTACTGGATTATTTGACATACGTACTTACGTACATACGTGTACGTGCGTCAGGGTTAGTGGTTTAAGTTTGAAGAGCTTCCACCGCGTATATGCACGCAATGATTCACGCTCGAAGACGTGGTGCCAAGTTAATTGACTTACGTTATATCCTAGGGTTTTCATTATCGAGCTTTCATTTCGAATGAAATTCAAAAGATCAATGAAATTTATATATTCGAATAATTATTTAAAGAAATGACGGTTAAATATAAAATTGATAATACTTTTTTTTTTTAATTATTATTTATGAAACAATAGACTTTATATTAATCTCACAAATAATGGCTCAAATATTTGTTAACTTATTATATATATATATATATATATTATTTATTTTGTTTATATAAAATATTATAAAGCACTTTATATTAGTCAAGATTATTATTTTCAGCTTCTTTTTTAAAACTTTTTTAGAAACGAAATAAGTTTTTGTCGATTTCTGAATCGTGCCAACGGATAAACAGTAAAGCAATTTACGTGTTTACAATGACTTTTGTTTACGCGTTAGACTCCGGTGCCCTTCGCACATGGAATATCAAAGTAAACGTCTATGAGGACGAGTGGTGGTCTTAACGCGACTCCGCAGAGTCCTTTGTGTAACTTTTTTAAAAACATGTCGTAAGCTAATGAACTTTTATTAAACGATTACTTGGTAAACTTCACACGGGCAGTTTGGCACGTGCCGATGGACGTTGCGTTTACATGACTTCCCTTTTACGTGTTCTTGAGATATTGATACTCTGTCGATCCATTGTAAAAGGTAAACAACGTGAGAAGAAAATGAAAATGTTTTTTATAACTTTGAGAAAGGGGACAAATTAAAAATGAGCATTCTAAAAAAAAAAAAAAAAAAAAAAAAAAAATAAAAGAAAAATATTTTTATTTCATTTTTTATAACTGTTTCACGGAATACATTGTTGTTTACTTTAGATCTCAGCAGTTTTGTAATTTTTATTTATTTTTTTATCATCATTTTAAAATTTTATATGTAGACACAAAAATACGATCTATCAAAAATGTCATCTATAAATAATTTTGGATCATCGTAAAGAGATTAATATATACAAATTAATTTGTATATTTTCAGTATATGCAATTTTTTTTTCGTATAAAAAGTCTTCTTCCTATCATGTTTTCAGCATTCTAGCCGAAGGAATCCATGATGCTTAATCATTTTGCGTTCACCTGTCGAATTCGATTCGATTGGCAATTATGTATTATTTAACACGACACGTGCCAATCGATCACTAACACAATTTCTCTCATTTTCGAAACGTAGAAAGCATCAAGTGTCCTTTTATGAAAACTTCTTACCAAAATGCTTTCGTAAATCATTAAGAAATTAATCGAATAATTAAGTAAAAAGTAAAGTCAATTTATTGAGAATGTATATATATTATATATATAACGTATGAATTTCACGAGGATTGTGGAATAAAGTTATTGAGGTCACTTGCTATATCATCGTTCAATCGGTTTCATGTAATTAAAGGAACTTCATCTTTTCCGATATAACAGCACTTGAAAAGGAGAGAACCGTTCGGCCATTCGGAAGAAGTAGGACCGGTGCAAGGTGCATCTTTTCTCTCTTTCTCTTTCTCTTATCCTCTTTCCCTTTCCTTGTCTGGAATGACATAGAGAAAGAAAAAGAAAAAGAGAAAGAGAAAGGGCGAAATAAAGAATGTGTCTCCATACAAGTTTTCTTGAAAATTATTCCACGGAAGACGCAGTAAATTATCGAGGCCGTGCGGACTCGCTCGATTATTATCGTATTAATACACAGGCGTTTTCTTTGAAAGAACGACAACGAACGGGTATGAGAAAAGGGCTGGAGTTTACCATAGGAATTCTGTCAATGAGATCGAGACCCGAGGATGCAAGGTGCATCGTGTGTTTTTCGATCTTTCTCTGTCTATCTCTCTTTGTCCCTCTCTATCTTTCTCACTCCCTCTTTCTCTGTTTCTCTTTCCTCTTCTTCCTTGTTCAGTCTTTCCTTCTCTCTTTCTCTCTCTCTCTCTCTCTCTCTCTCTCTCTCTCTCTCTTTCTTTCATGGTAGGACGTAAGACGGTACAAAGAGCGTGTTCCCCCGTCGATCGTCCAGACGGAGCTATCCCATTGGTCGACTGGCACGCGTACGCACCTGCCACGCATCTTTTTCGACTCGCCTTTGTCGAGCCGCCCCGGTCGCGCGACCAGCCGCAAGAAAGTTTCTCCGTGTGAAACCGATGGAAAAGAAGGAGTGTGTGCATCGAAGGATACATCGAAGGATACATCGAAGGATACAATCTATTGACTCCTCCGTTATTCTTACTTTTCAGACTTTAATTTTCTCTCAGTAAATCTAGTTGATTGATTTGTTAATTTAATCATTTATCATATTGTTTTCTCCTCTTTTTTTTTATATTTCTTTTTTATTTATTTATTATCAAGATTGTTCAAACTATAATATTGTTCGTTCGATATACATATATATTGATGTTACTAATATTCTTTTTTTGTTTTATTAATTTTGTTTTGATTTAAATCACGATACGTTTAAATGTCACGCTCGTTCCATTGGAATTTTCTATGTTTAGAATTTAATGTTAAAGTAGCGATATAAGGTATATATTTAAAAAGATTCTTTAAATAGCTCAGCTGGTTTTCACGAAGAAATCATTCGATTATACTGACGATTTTTTTTTGACTTCTCTACATGCTTAAAGATTTAAACTCAGTTATCAAAACTCAGTTGTGCGTTTCGTTTCGACGAAGGAAAATTTGTTGCGTGAGTATATTGCAGGTATAAATGAAAATATTCAAAAAGATTACCGAAGAAAATCCTAAAAATTTTAGTAAATGTAATTTCAATATCGATAATTTCGACAATAGAGAGAAAAAAATTTAACAATGATTTTTTTTCTTTTTTTATTTTCCTTTATATGTATAAGTGCATCATTGATCTATTCTTTTTTATCGATTTTTCGTAAGTAGACCAATTTCTTTTTGCAGCTGTCACTCGTTCGATACCTGGCATCTTTCTTCTAAAGACGTCCCGTGGTACTCGAAGTGACTAGAATCGGTTATTCGATAGGATTTAAGAAACTATTACGTTCGAAATTCCACGCCAAAAGGACATTACAAGGTTTTTCCTTTTGTTGGATGGTACAATGAACGGCTAAACGAGCAGTGGTCTCCTTTCGAAGCTTACAGCCATGATCCCCTTTCAAATTCCAAAGCCATGATTTTCGACAAATTAGACAAATATAAGAAGCAGGAATTTTGTGTGAAAATAGTAGAATGAAAGGATAGAAAAATGATATTAAGTATATAAATATTATATATATATATATATATATATATATATATATATATATATATATATATACTTAGAGCTTTCTCTTAAGCAACCTAAGTGTATAAAGTAATCGTATTAAAGGTACATCCTCCTATACAAAAGAGCGACTTGCTAGGTCTTGAAGATTTTTTTACATGCACCTGTCCGCCATAAGAGCATTTTTTTCAGGATGGCATCCATAGTCTTCCGAGTTTATCTTCGGAGAATCAAACATCTGTCTTCCGTAGGGAACAGAATACATTTTCTGAAAGAGCCTTTTAATTACTCGCTACGTTTACAATGTTGCTAGGCGTTGCTTTTAAAAAGAAGAAAAGAAAAGAACAAAAGAAGAAAAAAAAGAACACAAGAGAAGAGTACAAAATCGTTCGTTTAAAGAGACGATGTAAAATCGTTTTTTAATTTTTTTTTCTTCGTCCTTTATACTCGTCTATTTTTTGATTGGTCGAGCGTTCCCAAACTGTTCTATCGAGTTTGATTTCTTTTTTCTGTCGAATGCATTAAACGCCGAATTTTTATCGTCGCTAACGGTTCCGACCGCATGCATGCACCTGATCCGTCTTAACCGCAAAACCACATGCCACTTACTCGCATATCTGTTACGTGGCACGCGAACAAAATTACATACACACGACGTCGCTCTCATGTAAACATTATCTTTCGTCGTTGTGTGTTACTTGCGCGAAACTGCATCGGCTATCGCTCCATAAATAGTCGATACTTTCACTTTAGATTATTCTTTCGTTAAATATCAACTTGCTTAAACATCAACATCATTTTTTCTTCGTTCTGTTAGTTCTGTTTTATTTTACTCTTCTTTTTAATTAAAAAAAAAACTTTTTTTTCGAGGTAGAATTTTCTCGAGCAAGGATACCCTTCCTTTTTGCAAATGAAGGACGTTCGGCTATTGTTTTTTTTTTCTGTCAATATGACTTCTTTTGGAACGCCCTATAGTGTGTGCAAAGTCGCCGATAAGCCGTCTATTTGTGTAATGAGATAATGGTCGCCTTTGTCGCTACCAAAAAGCTGATTACGCCTTCATTGTCTCCCACCCCTTTCCCCCTCCGGTATATACATGATAAAATCTCCCTTAACTTCGTTTACATCGACGCCTTTTATGAACCGTCTCCGATCTTGCCGATCAACGAGTACGTACGTGCATTTTCTTTTAAATTCTTCTTTTCTTTTTCTTTCTTTCTTTCTTTTTCTCTCTCCCCTTCTCTCACATCAACACGATATCATTAATAACTGTTCCCTAACGTCACGTCAATGATTCTCTCGACTTTCCAACTTCGATCTCATCAAATAGATTTCTTGAGTTTGAACACGAGATGACAGCCCGCATCTTATCGACACTTTTAGTACAATAAGAATAACGAACAAAGTACATCAAATGAGCAAAGGAAAGAACAAAGAGAGAGAGAGAGAGAGAGAGAGAGAGAGAGAGAGAGAGAGAGAGAGAGAGAGAGAGAGATGAAGACAGGTGTTCCATAGTATTGTCCACAAAAACGAAACATGTCATCTTCGAATGATCACTGACAGCTGAGAGATCATCATATAGGATCATCATATTCTCCGTACACACGGAAAATAACGCACCCGTATACACCTGCCATTGCTTTAATAGTCGTTAAAATAAAGCTAGGACGAGAGTAAAATTCCTCTCTCTCTCTCTTTTTTTTCTCTCTCTCTCTCTCTTTTGTATCCAATCCTATGCTTTTGTTCGCACCTTTTATCCTAGATCTCGTTTGTATCACCCAAAGAGTTCACCTCATTGCTGACGTTCCATTTCTTCGTTATTTTGACGTTTAACGTCACTTGACAAGCTAGAATCACCTTGTCCATGAATTTACATCAATTTGAGAGATTACCATCTACGACGACATTGCGAAAATTCCACGGCCTTCGCCCTTTATTAAAAGGACGCCGAGTCTCTGGCACATAAATTTTTTCAAATTCTCCACGTTGGACGTTTATGTAAGCCTTTGAGAGGGAATGTTGGTGCTTCTCGGTCCCATTCGTGGCGAGAAAATGAGGAGATATTGTAGTTAATAGCTTGGCAGATGTTGCCCGTCGCCTTTACGAATCTACGAGCGATTTTTACGAGACTTTATTAATATTTCGTTTCATTTGTTATTTTTTATTTTCTTTTTATATTTTTATTTTCTCTTAAAAAAGCGACAGAGTCGATTCCCAATAATATTCAAAGATAATCGTGCTAGTTTCATTACATTAAAATCAATTAAACGCACGAGTAATACTGTATCGTTTTAACTAATTAAAATTCAAGCGAATTCAACACACGAAGATACGTGAGATACGTTTACTATATATCATCTATGCGTGAAAGACGACAAATTAGGATCGTTTATCACGATACTTTTAAAGTTTATTTTTGAAAGCAGCGGTATACTCGATGATCACTTTAAATCGCGATGGGCTCTTATATAGTTCGCATATATAATTTTTTTTTTCTTCTTTTCTTCTTCTCCTTCATCACGTTGCTTCTTCTTTCATTGGCTCGTCCGTAATAAGCGTGTTTCATTCCTTGTAAGTAGGTGTGCGAGTGCGCGCGCACTCGTAGACGGCGAATTGAATGATAATGGAATGATTGTCGGTACAATGGGGTCAGCTTTATCTGTAGGTCCCTATCTTCTCTTTGCCGGGGCTCGAGTCTTCAACCTCCTATGTAACTGTACTAGTCACGTATGAGACTCTTAAGGAGATACTTTATGTTTCCTTCGGACAGAAACCTTTTAGTCCTTGCGATGGTGAGAACGACGTTGAAGCTTTTCTCTTGCGAGACTAACCGTTGTATTGAGAAAATTTATCGCAAAATCATTACCATATCTCGAGATTTGTATCAATATAATTATCGTTGAAAATTGTTCAAGTTCGAAATTTATAAATATATGACTGTTTTTTTCATAGTCATTTTTTATAATCATTGATTCATTTGGTATTACAAAATTGCTAGAGAATTTTGTTGAGAAATGATATATAATTATCAAAAAAAAAAAAAAAAATAAAAAAAAAAATAAAAAAAAAAGAAAATAAAACGATGTTTTAAGCAATTAATAGATCGATTTTTGAAGGGCATTTTATTCGTTCTTTTTTTTTCTTCCTATATTGAATTTTCTGCGTTACACAGTGGCTTCGACTTCAGAATGAATTCCGGCGAGTGGTTGCCGAGCGTATCTCCGCTTCCTCGGACGAACCCGGTAAAACATGTACGTATGAAGCCTTATTTGAGCCGTTACCTTTTCGTGCGCTCCAATACCGTGGCCGGAAGCTAAGATTTCGGTACGTGATGGTTAGCTGATGTTACATTTTCAGTAAAAATGTATATATCATTCTATAGAAATGAAAAATCATTGATAAATGATTTTTATATTTAAATCGATAGAAATTTCACTATTAATGATTATCTACGATAAAGAGAAATAGAGAGAGAGAGAGAGAGAGAGAGAGAGAGAGAGAATTAAAGAAAAAAAAGAGAGAGGGAAAGAAAAAGAAAAGGAGAGTAGTACTCGACTGGTCGTCTGGCCGGCCGTCTGTCTTCTCGAAATAAAAACCGAAGTAAAAGATTGTATTTTCGGTCAATGCCTTAGTCAGATGTGTGCTGGTTTCCCTGGGCCGAAGTAGTAGAAGAAGAAGAAGAAGAAGAAAAAGGGGCGGTGGACTCGAAATGGATTGCAAGGGGTGCCCTCCGGCTTGCGAGGGTTCTCATTCTTCGAGACTGCCTTTCAATCGAAGGGAGGAAGTGAGGAAGGAAAGAAGAAAGGAAGGAAGTGGTCGGAGACTCGTTCGATCGCTCGAAAGGATATGCAACACGAGCAAATACTTTTCTCTTACTTACAATTAGTCCCCTTAATATATCTCAATAATCAAAAAAAAAAAAAAAAAAACCGGAAAAAAAAGAACTATTCTGAGATATAGAGTTTGAGAATACTTTGTGATTCTAGCGGTCGATAGAAATCGAATGTCGAATAATCGCTAAGGACTTTTCCTTTATAAAGAGAGATCATTGATAAAAGAGAGAAAGAGATAGATAGATAGATAGAGAGAGAGAGAGAGAGAGAGAGAGAGAGAGAGAGAAAGGAAGAGAAGGAAAAGCAATATATCGAAAAGAGAGACGCTTTGTGAGACGTTTTTTTCATCGTCCATCTCGCGAATTCTCTCTCTCTCTCTCTCTCTCTCTCTCTCTTTCTTTCTCTTTTTCTTTTTTCTTTTATCTCTCTTTTTCTATTTCTGATTGCTCCGGGTGACGAGAGTTTCGTGTCGCGATTACTCGAAAACCGAAGGAAAAGGCGAAAGGTTGACAACCGTTCGAGGATATATGTTCCTCTCTTTCTTTCTTCTACCTCTCTCCGGGCTATAGTAACCCGAGCCGACAATACACTTCTAAAATGCCCCCGCGTCTTCTATATTTTCATGGGGGGTTGCGCACGCGCCAGTCTCTCCGACTTCCTGCCATCCGCCTTGCTTCCGCTATTTCACATTATGTTATATGCACACTGTGCCTCCCTTCTCCGCTAACATCCTCGTTTTCGCCCTACGTACTACCTCCTTCAGCCCTCGTCTCTACGGAAACACATCTGCACTTCGATATACCTATATGGATATATAGTATATGTATGGATGTGTATATATATATATCATATATATGAGAGAAAGAGAGAAAGAGAGAGAGAGAGAGAGAGAGAGAGAGAAAGAGAGAAAGAGAGAGAATCGCGAGACTTCGCGAGAGACAGATGCTGAACCGGACGATAATCTTTCCCCTTCCTCGACTCCCTCCCTCATTTTACTTCTTCTCATTCTCTTGCCTACTCCTTCGCTAATTAAATCGCCTCGCTCCGTTACGAGGCTCTCTTTAACCTTCTCGATGTTCGGGCAAGAACATATACGTTGAAGATTCATACCTGGGAAATTGTTTTCGAATGGAAGCTCTTCTCGGGGATATCTTTTTCTATTTCCTTAGATTTTTTTCTTCGGTATTGTATCAGGTTTCAAACATATCCCATAGTCATTTAATAAGTTTAATACTTTATGTTTTATCTTTATTCTCTGATATCTCATATCGTAAAGATGTTTTAATATTTTCTGAGTTGGTCCGATTTGATTTTTATCATTATATATTAATGTGTTTCTAATGGCGAATGAAATTTCTTTTTATTTTTTCTTCAGATTTTAATTGATACGAAACAAGAAATGATTAATATAAAGGATATTTAATGAATACAGTCTTACACAGTCATACATACATTCATATATCTTCAAATATTACTAGAGTAAAATTATTTCAAGGATTACACATATTGATCGCTATTTCAAGGTATAACCACTTATCGATAGGGTGCGGTGATCTATAGAATCGTAAATCGAATAGTAGATATATATGTATGGTCTTGTAACGTTCCGCGTTAATTAGCCAAGCGATTTAATGGTTTACGCTGCTTAGGATATAATGTGTGTATACATATATATACATATGTATATGTTTCAAGGCAATTACACGTAAAGAGTATCTCGTAAGATAGTATACCAGACCATATGATATTAACGATTGGGTAGCTCGTTTGGATTAATCATAAATTACACAATAAAAGTAGGAGAGGAAGTATAACGGTAGGATGTAAACAGTGAATATTGTCCTAATGAACATAATTTTATTTTGAGTTTCACTTCCCTCGATACCAAGCAAACATAATTACAACGTAAAAATGAAATTACTTAGGATCGCGATTATTTGATTTTCGATCGTTAAGAACGAAATTTTCGATTTAACTAATTGGAATCATTTTTGTCGAATTATCAAATTTACGATGTAGATTTAGTTTCGTAAATGGACGATCGAAATTTACAGCTATAGGATAATAGAAACGCGTATAGAGAGATTCGGATTATATCGAATGCATTGCAAAATCATTCCCGTGAAATGGATAACATGGGAATCATGTTAACAAAACGCGACATGCCGTGAAATTTAATGAAACGTTTCGTATCGATATATGTATCTATTCCTCGTTTGTACGGTCGGACGTTATGCGAACGATACACGAGGTGGCTGTAATACATGCGACAAGATAAGATGTGTGCTCGCGTTTTGTTAAAGAACTTTCAGTTGACGTTAAGCCTTCGAGTGACATCGAGTTAAATATTAGGGAAGATCAAAGGAAAGACTAATCTTTTCCGCGAGTAAAATGTTAATTTTTTTTTTTCTTTCTCGAAGAATACATACCTATATCTTTCCAAGTTGTTTAGATAAGAGATATTGCACAAAGATAAGATCGAAAGTATCGTTGAAATTTACTCATTATTTCATGTTAATTCGTGTCACGAGATTATTACAAGAATGAAACAAAAAGAATGAAAAACGAAATGTAAACTATACTTTACAACAAAAAGCGTTACTTTTCTTTCTAATCGTGATTCGTATTCTAATAGTGATTCTGCACCATCTTAAGATATAATTTAATGAAACTCTCTTTTATCTTGTACTATTAATCGTAGAAATCTCTCTACTTTGTTCCGAATCCCATTTTTCTTTTTTCTAGCGAGTTACGGTCCGTAATAACGTGGCAGCATTACTTCTCCTTCCTCCTTTTGATTCTCTTTCTTTCTCTTTCTCTCTCTCTCTCTCTCGGCAGACTTAATCTCAAGTACGATAAAACGTTTTGCTATACACACTCGAGATGCACGAGTAAAACTCAACAGTGTTATAGCGCTTATGGAAGGAGTAAACAACCGAGGCGTGTCTCCGTTTCCTCGAGCTTGGAAGCCGTCCCCCGGATTTACGATTGTTGCCATTCTGCTCGTGGAATCGTCAGGATATACCCCCCCGAAATTGTAGGCAACTCACTGCCAACGAGCGTCCGACCCACGCGTTTCCTTCACCTCCTCCTCCTCCTCGTCCTCATTCTCTTTCTTCGTTCATAAAGTCTCTACAATTTAACCGTACGTATTTTCGTACGTACTTTCCGTTCATTCATATATTTCCTTTCAACACTGACACTGTACGATATCTGGAACGTTGATTATCCTCTACTCTTTCTTTTCCTGTCTTTTTTCTTTTTCTTTTTCTTTTTCTTTTTTTAACTAAGAAAAATCAGAACAATTAATAACACACTTGATAGTAGCCACTTTTTTGTTTATTGACGTTTCGATTATCAATTGCAGGAATTATTTATTTATTTATTTATGTAAATTATATTTATGAAATTCGTCGTATTATCTATATTATTATAATAATATACAGTTTGCAAAATTATTATTATGGAAGATGATGGAAAAATTAAAAAAAAAAAAAAAAAAAAAAAAAAGAAAGAAAGAAATTCATAACGAAAAATAATATCCATAGTAATTTTTCTCGCATATTCAACATGGAAACGAATAGAGTTTCTTAGCACGCGCGTCCTGAAATTCACGCATCTATGCCCGCGCGATCAACGGGGCTGCATTATCATTTTATAATGACGTGCGAAACGCACACGCTTCGTTTGTATGCACGCTCACTAACATCACAAACATCTATGTGTGTTAGAAGAAGAACAATGCAAGATTGTAATGTGCGTGAGTGGTGTGTAAGTTGCGTGTAAATAACGGAGAGCCAACCGATCGACGAGATGCAAAGGAAAGGAAAGGCTATTTTCAACTCTTCCATTAACTATTTCGTAATAATCACGTGCGATTCCTTAAGAGCGATGGTTTTTCCTGTGGAAACAATGAAACCGTTACAATCTTCTGTCTTCTCCTCAGATATGATATATCTGGGTATTTCATTGAAAAAAAAATCAAAACAAAAAAGAAAAATATAAAAAACGATTCAATTCGATTGACCCGAAATTCTTATTAAGAAAAATAAAAACGTGGAGGGATCGGATATATAGAATCGGTGTTAATTGTTCTCAGTTTAAACGGAGTTCCGAGCGATTTCAAAAGTTTCGGAGTTAGTCGTTTCCCTGGTAAATGTTTGTGCGGAAAGTTCACGAAATGTGAAAAGTTTTGTATCGTTGGGTTAGAGAGGCCACACGAGCACCCTCCCACCGTAAACTGTGTAACAGAAAAAAAAAAAAAGAAAGCTCGGTAAAATTTGCTCTCGAGGACTCTCCACTGAGCCCTGATATTAAATAGAATTAGATCGATACGAACGTGCTTCTGATGGTGGAGGGTTACTCGAATGAATGATCCCAGTTTCGCGATGTTGATGTGACAGGGGAATGTCAGGAAGGGTGCATAATGCGGAACGAACATATCAGATGCACCTTGTTGGAATTTAACCTGTTACCATTTTTAAATCCAAGGGATCAAAAAGACGGGATATAAGAGCTAAATTCAATGATTCGGAAAATTCGAATCAATTTTATTGTCGTTAATGCGATTTTCATCAGTACATACAAAACAGATAATTATTTCGAAAAATATTAATTTAATAATTATCGTACATGATATATTACCAAGTATCTAAATTCATGTATATATGAGAGAGAGAGAGAGAGAGAGAGAGAGAGAGAGAGAGAGAGAGAGCGAGGGAGAGAGAGATAAAATTCTAAGGAGCATTAAATTATAACATATGTATTCCCTTTTCATGAATCGCAATCTTGATAAGCGAAACTTTGGTTTCAATGTTTCTATTCAGTACGGATTCAATCCCTGAATTTAATGTCATTTCTCTTCGTTCTGGAAGAGAAATACGTACATCTGTTCCCTTCGTGTTTCTTCCTTCAGTATTGTCTGACCCGTAAATTGAGTTTCGTCTTAGAAGAAGAATCGAGAGGATGAAGATAAATATCGAAAGAATTGATATACGACATAGAATTTTATTTGTTGAGACTACGTCCATTCTTGTTACTTTTCCTTTCCGTTATCTATAGATTTAATTTATTAATATATTACTTCGAAATACACGTGATACATACACGTGGTACGATGTCGTGAAAGGATTCTATTTCGATTCAATTTATCTTAATAAGTAAACTAAGTAATGGAGATTTATATATATACAATTTTTACCTGGTCTCTCAACTAATTTATTACAGTTTTGAATGTGCCCGCACCAAAGTAACATTAAGAATGTATTCTATAGTAAAGAATAAGATTTCAATTCTTTTTGCTTCGACTAAGAAATCTTTAATTATATTAATATAGGGGTACCTGTATATAAAATAAATATCATCTCTTAGCATTGTAATTATCATACAATTTATATTTTTAAATCATCTTTCACGATACCTGCAAAATCATGAAAGGATGTTTAATTTCAATATTCTTTCCTTTCGATTTTGATGTGTCATTCAGATCGATTCGTCTCATGGGATGAGAAATATATCTCGAGTCCCATGGAAACATGATATGTATCGTCGATATGCTTCGGGACTTGTAGTTCCATGTGGAAAACCAAAAGGAAGATACTGAATCGTCTCGGTCAGTGAAGACCTCGTGATTTTATATCTTCGAGATACCCATTCAATTTCAGAAACGGCAAAGGGTACATTTCTAAGATTATATCGTAAAAATATTGACTCGCGTTATTTCATCGTGAGAAAGAGAAAAAGCGTTGAAATCTCACCGAGGCTTTTGACGTAGGTACTTTGAAAAAACAGAAAGGGTGATTTTCCCGAACTCTTCCTCGGTACCGACGTAGATACGAAAAAGAAAGAACGAAAGATAAAAAAGAAAAAAGAAAAACTTATCTCGTCCGTACTTTTCATACCGCAAAGTGCGAGACTGCATTATTCATGAAGCGTAGGGTGCCCTAGCATTTGGACCATTTTCAACGTGGCGAATCTACGGCAGTATAGTTCGTCCACGATATTCCTACGGCCCTATTTACATACATCTCTTGCCACTGAATCACGATGCAGTTGCCCTTTCAGCAACGCTACATCTCTCATGAGAAGAAAGAAGAACGTTTCTCGGTAAACGTCCTCTTTACGAACGGAGAACAATAACTCGTAGAAAATCGTTCTTTCATCCTTTCCTAACAGACTCGATCGAGAAACTATTTCTCACATATATATCATATCGTTTTTTTTTCTCTTTTTCTTTCTGAAAAACAACGAGCGTCTATTCGGAAGGTGAGAATTATTTTTTCAAGAGGCGACAGTAGGTACGCGAGAGTCCATGGAAACAAGCCTAGTATTCCGGGAGAAGAAGAGAGGAAAGCTAAAAAGGATTAAAAAGAAGACGAATAATACTCGCTCGTCCGACAGATCGATGCACGGGCCAGTCGGCGGCTAGTTTGAATTTCCAACTCTTGAGAGATGGAACCAGCGGCAGACATGTAGTATACACATACATTTCAACGTATATATATATATGGATGTGTATCTATATACATTTATGTACATATATGTATGTATATATAAAAACACATACACGTGGACATGTATGTTGCACGTAGATAGTATATAGAAAGATAGAGACACAGGGAGGCAAGAGAGAAACAGCAACGAGGGGTGGCCCGGTGCGTCGTCCCAGGTAAGGGGCAGCTGTCCACCAGGTGCCACTCGCCCCACCGCGCGCTCCCAATCTAGCGGACCACTGGTGGGGAGTACGACGATCCGATTGGCTGGTGGCTCGCGCGCGGATCGGAGATACTCCGGCGCGCCGCGATCGAGCAGTCAGTCGTCCCTGGGCGCTCAAGGGACCCGTAGTCGTTCGGTAGATTCGCTTTACGGCGCATCGTCCGTCGCGACTCGTGACACGCGGTTTCTCACTTCTTATTCTCATTCTTATTATATATTATTATTCAATATAATATAATATATAACACATCGCATTTCGGTTATATCAACTAAAAGGAAAAATATCCGTGGCAGTGAGTGCAAGAGATAGAGATAGAAGAATACTAGTCATCATCGTTTTGCTTCGTGCTTTATTATTATTATAATTATTATTTTTATTATTGATAATATTATTATTATATAATTATTATTAATTGTCTATATGTTGGCGAAACGATTCCATCTTACGGCAAGATCTCCATCGGTGATTCTTTTTCATCTATGTGCATCGAGTGACGAACAAACTGTGTTCACTTTTCGATCTTTCTAATACTTTCGTTCGGTCTCCCTTTGCTTCTTCGTACGAGAACGATATAATAGATTATTTGAAGGATTCTATCGTCGTGGAATTTGATCTCCGCACGATTCGTTCGTATTAATTATTTCAAGATTTCGCACGCTCTCGACTCTCGAGAGCAGTACGGCCAGATTTATGGGGGTGTCCGGAGAGTGCGCGGTCAAGGGCAGCAAGAGCCAACCCTGTCACTGCTGCGCGAGTCACGTCGTTGCTAGTCCAAGCGCGAGCGTGCAGCAGCAACAACAACTTCAACAACATCACCATCATCAGCTACAACAGCAACAACATCAACGGCATAATAATCATCATCATCATCACCATCATCACGAGGTACATCACGCTATTCATCCCAATCATCATCATCATCATCATCATCATCAAGATAAGAACAACGTGCCGGTCGAGGTTCAACACAACGGTGACAACGGCAACATTCTCGCGCCTCTTCGCAGCAAGATGAAAGTATTGAAGAAGCTCAAACGCAAGATGGGCTTAGGTGAGCAGGCCACGCCTACGAATCTCTTCTTTTTCTATTTCTCTTTTCCTTCGTATTGCTCGTTAACGAAACTGTCCTTGCGTCCTTCAAAATTTTAATTCGACTCCGTATTTATATCAGATACAATGATATGCGTTCCTAAAGTAAATATCATATTTGTAATCGAGGAAAGGTTATTGACCCATTTGTATACATCGAAATTTTCAAGAACATTCGGATATAGATCAAAGATTTAGACAAGCATCTTTATAAAGTAAACATGGATATATAACATAGTGCATATATATATATACATATATATATATACACATATATATATAGATAGATATATACATATATAAGTCCCGTAAAGGATTCGCGTTATATTCCCGAGGTCAGCGTGTCGTCTATCTGGGCAACGATCTTGTCGTTTACTTCGTCCTCTTCCGGATACCGTCGTTGCGAAGTATCAAAGGGCGAGGCATAAGCAAGCCGCACGGCAACGTGTACTTCTTGTAACACTATCGTTATGCTTTTTTGCTCTCACGCGTATAAAGTTCCTTTCTATAGATGGTTAACATTCGAGACGATCATAAAAAGTACGTTTTCATTTCTTTTTCTTCTTCTTCATCGAGAGAGAAATCATTTTTCCCTTTCTATTTGAATATAATAAAAACGAAATATAATAAAAATTGAAATAAAAACGATCCGGTTAGAGAATTTCATATAGACTTGGAAGCTTATTGAAATTTACGAAAATGGATTTGTTTAACTCACCGAATGGATATATAACGATTCAAGTACGCAACTTCGAACATTACTTTTTGCGGTTTGGTCAGCGGTTTTCTATCATTCTCGTCTCCGATAATTATCGGCGATGCTCCATGACCCGAGTTTTTCGATATATCTATCGAAAAGCACGACGACGAGAGCCATTAGTCTTCGACGGTAGCAACCCCCTCCATTCTCTTTTAGGTTCAATCGAAATCTCTCGCTAATAGTTGTCGTCCTTGTCGACAGCGAGACTGGTCGCTTCATTTCGTTCTCCTTATTCGATCCTATCGTTATCGAGTGTAACCTCTTACCGCTTTTACTTCGAAGAAAATAAAAATACATATCTGTGTACGATCGGTTATCAAAATGTGAATTTCGATTTATAGTCGAAAAAAAGTATCTTTTGAAAAAAGTGAAACAATACGTTAGAGAAAAGTAGGTCATGGGAGTGTCTCATTTGTTTCTCAGGTTCGAATTTTTATTAAACGCGGTACTCTTCTATTTTTCTCTATCATCATCGTCCCCCTCTCTCTCTCTTTCTCTTTTTCCCATCCTTTGCTCGTTTTCATCGTTTCATCCTTCGCATCTCCAAAAAGTTCTACCACCCCCGTTTCTCCCTACCTATCGAGTCTGCCAGGTAGATTGTACTTATCTGCGAGTCTTTCGTACAGCTCGATTTTTTTACTTTTCTCTTTTTTCCCCCCGTAGCTACAGCATCGTTTATCCGTACATACCTATCCCAACATACACGCGTATTCCAGTGTATGCGTTCGCATCGTTGACCGACTTTTCCTTCAATGGATGATTTAGCAGTAACCACGCGAGTCTCTTGCTCTTGTCTTTTTCTTTCTCTCTCTCTTTCTCTGTCGCGTTATCCCGTCTCTCCGCCCTATCCCGTACATACCGTCCTCATCAGATATTCGCTGTTCCCAACCAGTCACGACCCTTTTTTCCACGAGCAGCGTCCATTGTCAGCGACAGCTTTTGCGAAGTGGAAACCTTCTTCCTCTCTTCTCTTTTTCTTTCTTCGTCTCTTTTCCCAGAGAACTTTTTGTCTTGTCTGCCATAGCAGAAGTAGTAGTAATAGCAGCAGCAGTAGCAGTGCAGTAGCAGTAGTAGTGGTAACGGTAGTAGCAGCAGCATCGTTCCTTGCATCTTTTCTTCTCTTCATGGCTTTTCGCCGATATCTCTTAGAGCGAATTTTAAAGCACACCGATGACGCCGAGAAACAAAAGCATCATCGCCGGCTACAACGACGACCAAGAGACTCCATCGGACTAGGCTAGTAAGATTTTACATCGTAAAAAATGAAAAGGGTAGTCATGAATGAAAGGAAATCTTTTTTTCTTCTTTTTCTTTTTTTTTTTTTCTTTTCTTTCTTCGGAATTCTTTTTGGAAAAGGTTATCGTTTATCTTCTTTTTTTTTTTTTTTTGGTATCGTGTTTCAATACTTTTCTTTATTAATACAAAAAAAAGGGATAATAATGAAACAGTAAAATTGGTTTTCTTAGATCGAAAAGGGAAAAGAGACTTCGAATTCATTTAGCTTCGATGGACCAACGCTGAGTACAACTCTTTTCGTCTGTTGAACTTTGTAGGAGGTCCGAAGAGTGAGGAGGTCCTTAAAAATCAGCCAGTCGGACCGGTTTTTATGGGCTCGTTTGTCTTCAGACGCGTGGCGATTGTTACGTGAAAGAAAACGATTTCCGTATCGAACTACGTAATTGTAAAAATTAGTTATGGGTATGAATATTAATTTTATCAATTAATTAACTGAAAAAACGATCGAGCATTATTTGTCGTAGTTAAGGAAATACGAATTTTTAGATAAGGACAAGGCAATACATTTTGCTTTATATTTATTTTTTGTTTGTTTTTTTATTTTTCGTTTTTGTCTTTTTCTTTCTTTCTTTCTTTCTTTCTTTCTTTGTTTTTTTTTTTTAACGAAATCAAGTATACAGATTTTTTTGATTTCTTTCGGAGTAGGTCGAGTCCCAGCTGACTATTCTTACGTTGGCAGCTGTTCGAGCAACCCCTCGCAGTTTTCACCCTCGTTCTTTTTTATCCTTGAGAATAACGTAAGACTCTCTCTCTCTCTCTCTCTCTCTCTCTCTCTCTCTCACTCTCTCTCTCTCGTTCTCTTCCTCCTCCCTTATTCTTTCTGTCCTCTTTAAACTTCCCTTCTGTCGTTAGAGCAGAGCGAACAACTGATGGTACGATCACCTTTAAATTTTCTAGACTCTACTTTTACCTGAACACATGTAGAAATGACCGTTTCGTCTTTTCCTTCTTTCATGTCTTTCGTCGATGCATGCGCCGATTATCGTCGAGACTAGGCGATCAAAAGACTCGTTGGTTTATTTTCATGGACCAAAAAGTAGAAGAGAAATAAAATGCACGGTTCAAAAAAAATCACAGAAAGAGAAAGAGAGAGAGAAAGAGAGAACTATTTTCTTTTCGAAAAAGAAAGAAAGAAAGGAAAAAAAATAATCGTAGAATTCCTTCGTGAAACGAGAGAAAATAGTCGATGGCTAGAAATAGAATCGAAGCGATGTGAGTACAAATCGATCGATTCGCAAGTTGATGAGAAAACCTTGCTTCGATAAGAAAGAAAGAGAAGATCAGCTGATCGGTAGGGAATTCTCTGTGGAGAGACGAGTAATGCTTTTCGCTTCTTACCTCATCGACTGGTTCGGGTAAAAGGATAAAGAAAAGGAAGAGTAGAGTATAATCCTTCTTCTCTCTTTCCCTCTCACTCTCACTCTTTCCCTCTCTCTATCTTTCTCTCTCTTTCTCTCTTTCTCTCTTTCTCTCTTTTTCTCTCTTTCTTTCTTCCTTCGTTCCTTCTCGTCTTCTCTTCTCTTACGATATTATTTATTTTTTCTTTTTTTATTGCCGGGTTGCCGTGGTGAATCATACCTTCCCTTCTCGCAGAGATTCTCAGACAGAATCTTGCGCTTTCAAAGTCCTCTTTTTCTTACACTGACGCAGGTGAAGTTTACGTTGCTGTTGTCGTCGTTATCATCATCGTCGTTTAAACGAGAAACCTTGCGTCATAGCTGAAGCAAATAAGAAAATTCAAGACCGTGCCGCGTGTTATAGGAACTTGCTTTTTTTTCTCTTTCACTCGTCGACTACCAATGGGTTCTCTTTCTCTTTCTGTCTTTCTCTCCCCTTCTTTTTACTCTCTTCAAGTCGTAAGTCCAAGACTGACTCATTGCTTTACCAAGTTGGAAGATCGGACAATGAGCTAGCCTGGTAATGCTCGAGTATTTCGAAACTGGTTAGTCGACAAATCGGCCAGGGAAGTCCTACTTTGTGTGTAATTTCTTCTCGGCAGGTTTCAATCTATAAATCGGACATAAAACGGAACGGAAGGTGATTCACGGTTTGGTATTTAATGATCGGAATTAAATTGATTATATGACTAATATGCTTGTTTTATATTCATGATCTTTCGACGTGTTTGCATTGTGATTGAAACACACATTATGAACGTTAGAATATTATTTAGTTAACTCGAACTTTATTTTCTTTTTTCTTTTTTTGTCTTGCATAAACATCAATTGCATTAATGTAAGATGGAAAGAAAAAAAGAAAACAAAAAAAAAAAAAATAAACCGAGAAACTTTGGAAAAAATCGATAACTGACCGTCCTCACTGGCTCCTTCTTTCTCATTCTTTTTATTTACATGCGTGTTTTCTATCCACCCACCCGTTTTCCGCTTCGTTCATGACGTCACACTCGCGAATAAAACCCGTCTTTGTTCCCACGAGCGTTTTGCCAACCGGTTTGCCGATGATTCCGTATCGTCTATCAGCTGGTTGAACCGTTCGAAAGCAAGGACATTCCTATTCTGAAATGATCGGAAATACCGAAATGTCTTCCTCGAGAAGATAATTTTATTTTTACTAATAATTTAATCTTTACGTTTCCACGTGGTAGTGATTTTGTTAGTTTTTTTTCTTCTTTCCCTCTTTTTTCTTGCTTTTTTTTTTTTGTTTTATCATGACGTTCAAATTAGTCAATGTCTGTCATTGTTAATTGCATTTCCATGAAAATTTTTAAGATAATTTTTAGTTAAAGACGCGTCATATCTTTGGAAATTCCAACAAAAATCCTTTTATCCTAATGAAAATACATTCCCTATCCCGAGGAACATCATTCGGAACAAAGAGATAACTCGAGAAGTTCGTGAGATAAAACGAAGATTCTCGCTTAAGATTCTTCCTTCAAAATCGATATGTCTAAACGTATCTAAATATCATCTCGCAACATAGTTTTGGTAAATACGTAGAGAATCTTAGTTTAGAAAAGGGCAGGTAGATAAGCGTCCAGTTTCTGTTTCCTGTTAGTAGATATAGAGAACGGAAATGAGCTGAAATCACTAGCGGAAGTTGATGTAGTTTAATCGTTTCCCTGCTCATATCGAATTTTTCTGTAGATAAGTGATTTATCTCGTTAAATTCGAATGACGAATGAATATTTTGCTCTTTAAAAAAGAAAAAATAAAAAATAAAAAAACGCATTAACACGTACATAAGTGCATAGTACTTCCGAGTTTGAACGCCAAGCGAATTGGCCGAACAGTTATCCATACTTGCGAAGTAGTTAGTAAAAAAAGTCATGGAAATGATAATTAAAAAGTTTTATTTCGTTATTCCACGAAGGTGCTGGAACGTAACTCGTGCCGGTACTTAATTACAGGTAGAACGAACGTGGCATTATGATGAGGATAGATTAGATACTCGCGAGATATTCGTTTCTAAGAAATGAACAGAATAGAGAAAGATAGTAATAGTAGTAGAAAAGTTTATTCCATCAAAAGGGATCATATCTCTCGTACGCATATGAAAGCAAAGGAGAAGGAAGCAAGGTGCGTGAACACCCTAGGTTAGGGTGCACGTGCATTCCCCCCCCCCCCCTTCTCTCTCTCTTTCTCCGTTTCTCTCTTTCTCCTTTACCTTCCCTCTTCGTAAACTTCCTACACCGGAAGCAACTAGTGTAGATTTAATAGTGCTAGTATATAAGTAAAGTATATGTGGTTTGCATCTGACGCTAAAGACGAGCACGTGCTTTGAAATACATGAAAATGCATTGAGTTGTTCAATTAAATAAATTAATGTTTTTATTTACTATGAAACCTTTCTTATTTCCTTTTTTACCTTCTTAATGAGATTTTCTTGAATTTAATCTTCGTTAAAAAAAAAAAAAAAAAATATATATATATATATATATTTCTTTCCTACATATATATATATATATATATATATATATATATATATATATATATATATATATATATATATATATATATATGTAGGAAAGAAAAAGAAAATAAAAACACGTTGGAGAAATATAAGACTTATGAATAGTTTTTTATTATCTTCTATTGACTTTTTTTAAAGGGCAACACGTAATTTTGTTATCGAAGCAAAAAGCCACTGTTGTAATTTACTATCTGCTCGAAGAAAGTAAACGAATGAGTGAGTGAATGAGGGAGAGGGGGAGAGAGAGAGAGAGAGAGTAAGAGAGGGAGAGAGAGAGAGAGAGAGAGAGAGAGAGAGAGAGAGAGAGAGAGAGAGAGAGAGAGAGAGAGAGAGAGAGAGGTAGATTGTGTAAGCACACCGCACGGCATGTAACTGCCGAACATCTGTCGTCGTTCGTGAAGTGCCATATACGAGATGCGATCCAGAGACAGAGGAAAGCCCCGAGGCCTTGCGTGAGAGCTTTTCGTTAGCTCTACTTTTAGAAAGTCGATAGTCGACTTTCTAATTAAATTTCTTTCTCCCGATAATGTATTTATCTTCGAAAAATTTTCTTTTTAAATTAGCACGAAACGTTCATCCTTTTTTTGTTCACTTTCATAATATTATATCTACCTCGAATCATGCGTTGTTTTAATAATAGTAAATGAAAATCATTCTTGGAATATTAATGAAAGCATTTGTAAGGACATCCGTTAAAGAGAAAAGAAGAGAAAAAGAAAAAAAAAATGTATTTTTCTTCCCCGTCGTCTCGAACGACGAAGAGAACCCTCGTTGAGATTTATCGAGACTGCCTTTTTAAGGTTTCCTTTTTTTCCCCTCTCTTTCTTTCCATAGATGCTCTACTGCCCCCCAGGAGCATTCACCGTGCTTTTTATGGAACAAATGTTGAGACACCGACGACGAAGCCATTCTTCGATCATCGAGCTTTCGTCTGGCAGCGAGCTGGCTTCTCTTTCTCTCTCTCTCTCTCTCTCTCTCTCTCTCCATTTCTCTCTTTCCTTCTCTTCTCTTCTATTTTATGCTTTAGTGTCATCGTACTCCGCATATCAAGACATTTTTCTTTCTTTTTTTACTTGTTGCAAGTACGTAGAATATAATAATATAAAAAAAAAAAAAAAAAAAAAAAAAAAAAAGAAAAAAAGAGCTTTTGCGATTACCTCTTTTTAATCCTCATTTTAATTGACTTTCAAGTGACCATACATGATTCGTTTCAATGGATGACTCATTTTTAGGAGACCGAACGAAGGGTCGTAACTACTCGCGAAGAGATACGAATCCCTAGGAGCCCTACACCCTCGCGTATACGTATTACTCTCGGGACTTGGGACTCTCCTCTAGACTTTAATGGAACAAATGTTGCGAGACCGAATCTCTTTTTCGACTATGATCAAATAACAACCAAGTAAAGTTCTGCGCTTTTAAAGCAATCCTAACACTCTTTCGTTCACTCGTAAAATAAGCGATAAACCATTCTAATTAGGTAGTATCCCGAACGTTCTGGCAAAAGAAAATCATGCTAAGTAATTAAGGATTTCTTAGATCGAAATATACTTTACACTTTTACGATCACTCAATCATTTTTTTTCTTTTCCTTTTTCTTCTTCTTTTTTTTCTAACCTCGTGATGAAGAACAGTACAATTATTATTTCTACGAGACTCGATAATTGGCAGTATTCATCTTGAAAGATTTTTATTTATAAAAATGGGAAACATTGAAATTCAAAACGATACACCATTATAAAACTTTTTGTTTCATTTAAAAGAAAATTATTCCAACGTTTTCTTTTTCATCGATGACAAAATCATGTCAAAAATCATAATTTTATTTTATGCCAAAAATCATATTTTTTACGAAACAGACGAAGAGGTGAACATTTTTTCGATAATGTTTTTCTTTCTCTCTTACATAAGAATCATTTCAGTAACAAGATAACGTATTCAAGTCGGTATAGAAATCATCGACCTGATGTTCCCCCTAATTTCTCGCTTGTTATACGGAACATCCTTTCCGCCCACCTAAACTACTACGAAATGCGAAATGAAAGACGAGAAGAAGGAAGGACGACCCACGCGTAATTTAGATAGAGAAAGAACATGGCGCCTCAATGAACAAGTCAACGACTGAATGGAGGATGGACGATGATTTAATTGTCGAGAGTGTCAAAGTTCAAACGGTAACCGTGACGTGACCCTTAGTTAGAATCACACTTTCTCATCCTTCTTATCACCACCCACGTATTATTCAAAGCAACGTCCATTATTACTTCTAATCGCAGGAAGTTTGTCAATAATAACGTATGTACAGTTGACTCAATTAGCTCGATTTTATTCGAAGAAAGAGCTAGGACACTCGATGATCATCCTTGTCATAATGATGATTAGACATTAGCCATTCATGAAAATTGATCGATAGATCGTTCCGTAAAAGATCTCATTGATATTAAGAAAAGTTTGCTTTCTTGGAGAGTACTAGTAGAATAAAGGACTTAATTAGGATTGTTAATTGACTTAACGATCTTCTTCTCTTTCTTCTAGTTCTTCTTATTCTTCCTCCCATCTTTATTCATAAAGTTAGCAAATAGGCCAATTTCATTATACAATATAGAAAGCTAGTTAATAATAATGAAGATAAATGAAGTATCCAGAGTACATAGACATTTGGATTTCTTTTTATTCATTTTAATTGTTTATCAATGAAGCTTTTTATATCGAATCTTGAAACGTTCTCTCATCAATTGTACAGAACAAAGTGAAATACTAATATCAGGAAATTCTTCGAAGACCACGTGTGGCGAGCCGCGAAAGTGCTCGTTTTGCGATAAACCAACGTCGTTCGAGTAAACGCGAATGAAAACGGCCAACATTATCGCTGAAGTCGAAGTAAACATCAACTTCCTTCGATTTCTTCGTTACCGATTGAAAGGAGAACGATCACGATGGAAATTCAGGAATAGAGAACGATTTCAGGATCATTCATCCCGTAATTTTGAAATTGGTAATTACGGTATCGATTGTATAAATTTGAAGCATAGTATTTCAATATTAGATGAACTATCGAACTATTGCGAATGCAAATTTCGTGTGTTGGTTAGGGATCGTGAAGAAACGAGGTCGTAATCGGGAATTTCGGTGTAAACTCCAATCGACTTTCCGGCGTTTCTTCGACTTGATTTATGTATCTTCGCGTTGATCGTCTTCTGTGAATCGTCAGAGTTTCGAAACTTCTCGAAAACTGGGATATAAACAGTCAGAGAGAAGAAATTTCAACTTGGTTTCCGTCTGAGATCGCTTTTCTAACTTCGTGTCATTGTCTCTCAGTCGTTCTCTATAGTTGAATGAGATGATCAAAAAAAAAAGTATGCGGAGTTTATTTGATGAATATGCATTCGAGTGAGAGAGGGGGAGGGAGGGGGGGGAGAGAGAAAGAGAGTCTTCAACGTTAATCGAACGCACTCGAGGTAGTCCTTCTT